>NW_028177138.1:0-15121 GCF_964030765.1 Micromesistius poutassou
GTTCTTCCTCTATGTGTGTCTGTCTATGTGAGGTCATGTGTGTCTGTGTGGTTTCTTCCTAGTTGTGTGGAAAAATACACAAAACCTTTTTCTCTGATCTGTGGCGATGAACTCAGTATTGAAGTATTTATTATATATATATATAAAGTATTTAATATTCCTTAACTCAGTATTAAAGTATTTATTATTCCTTAACTCAGTATTAAAGTATTTATTATTTCTTAACTCAGTATTGAAGTATTTATTATTCCTTAACTCAGTATTAAAGTATTTAATATTCCTTAACTCAGTATTAAAGTATTTGCCATTCCTTAACTCAGTATTGAAGTATTTATTATTCCTTAACTCAGTATTAAAGTATTTAATATTCCTTAACTCAGTATTAAAGCATTTATTATTCCTTAACTCTGTCTAATTTGTTGTTTTATTGTCCCAGAAATAACAGAGTTGTGATTTGTTTGGACAAGGCAAATGGCAGCTTATTCTTATTCTGCCATTTAAATGTATCAAAGGTGTTGTCATTTAGTATCATTTAAGATAGATTCTGATCATATTATTATTCTCAACTAGAACCAAACACACTCTAACCTTTCACACACACACACACACACACACACACACACACACACACACACACACACACACACACACACACACACACACACACACACACACACACACACACACACACACACACACACACACACACACACACACACACACACACACACACTCATACGCGTACACACACACCTCTGGCGGCGAGATTTAAGTGAACACAGCACGGGCCCAGAGATGGACTGTAGTGGGGGCGGGGTGGAATGGGGGGAGGTAGGTATATGTGTGTGTGTGTGTGTGTGTGTGTCTGCGTGGTGAACATACATTTGCATATAAATAGTCAAATGCACCCGGTCCCCGTGTTTGTGACGACGGTGCGCTGCTGGGTTGCCTGGGCTTGTTGTGTTACACTGAGAACAGAGGGAGGGGGCGAGAGAGAGACAGGACTGACCAGACACTAAGAGAGGTGGACAGACGGACGGACCACAGACAGAGAGAGAAGTGAGGGGCAGGTGGAGAGAGAGTGATCTGGGGATAAGAAGAGACAATGAGAGGACAGAAGCAGCTTCTCCATCTTAAGCAACAACAAAGCAAGCCATCAAAGATGGAGCGAGGACGCAGAGCGCTCTAACTATTCACCCCCCCTCTTCCTCTCGCTCGCTGCTCTCTCTCCCTTTTCTCTCCTCTGCATTCAAATACCGTCTCTCCATGACCCTTGGCCCGTCCTTTTTGGACTACACCTTTCCTCTCTCTCCTTGCTAATAGTCCTCTCTCCATGGCTGACATTCATCTGCCCTTCACTCTCCCTCTCTATCGTTACTCTCTTCTTCTTTCATATATCTCTTTCATATATCTTGATGCTATAGCTGTACTCCATATATACTCCATATATATTTGACATAGATTTCCCTGGTGGACTCTCATAGTAAACTGCCTGCATCATTTAAATGCAGTTGCTTCTCCCCCTCTCCTAACGGTCATGGGCAGAAGGCATTTATGGGAGGGGGGTGGGGGGGGTGACTAGGAATCCTATTATCACATTCATCTGAAAAAAGCTGATAGAACAGGTTCAAAACGTAGGCCTCCAAAGACCATTCCTCTCTCTCTCTCCCTCTCCCTCGCTCTCTCTCTCTCTCTCTCTCTCTCTCTCTCCTCTCTCTCTCTCTCCCTCTTTCTCTCTCTCTCTCTCTCTCTCTCTCTCTCTCTCCCTCTCCCTCTCTCTCTCTCTCTCTCTGGTTGTCGTTCACTATTTTGTGTGTGCTAGCTTATTGTGACAATTTGCTAATGTGAAGTTAAAGCAAATATGTCCCTCTATTAGTATGTGTGTGTGTCTGTGTGGGTGTCTGTGTGTGTGTGTGTGTGTGTGTGGGTATGTGCCATGGACTCTCCTAGCTGCATGCATAACCAGAATGTGCAGATATTTCTGCACATTCAACGATAATAATCAATGAGAGATTCAAAATGTAATGCCTGAATGTGTGCTGCTGTTTTCCTGTTTGTTTCATATTGTTGTTTTGTTTGACTTGTTTCTCCCATTTGAACGATTGTGGCCTTTAAGGCATTATTAATGACAGCCTTTCTGTGTGTGTGTGTGTGTGTGTGTGTGTGCATCATGCACATGCAACAGTCAATGGCCCTCTCCCATTATTGATCCTGATCCCCATCTTCTCTCTGAGCGTCTCTTTCTCCCTGCATCTGTTTCCCCTGGACCCGCCGGTCAGTAGCTCCAGGCTGTTGGCTGTCAGTAGCTCCAGGCTGTTGACTGTCAGTAGCTCCAGGCTGTTGACTGTCAGTAGCTCCAGGCTGTTGGCTGTCAGTAGCTCCAGGCTGTTGACTGTCAGTAGCTCCAGGCTGTTGGCTGTCAGTAGCTCCAGGCTGTTGACTGTCAGTAGCTCCAGGCTGTTGACTGTCAGTAGCTCCAGGCTGTTGACTGTCAGTAGCTCCAGGCTGTTGACTGTCAGTAGCTCCAGGCTGTTGACTGTCAGTAGCTCCAGGCTGTTGGCTGTCAGTAGCTCCAGGCTGTTGGCTGTCAGTAGCTCCAGGCTGTTGGCTGTCAGTAGCTCCAGGCTGTTGGCTGTCAGTAGCTCCAGGCTGTTGGCTGTCAGTAGCTCCAGGCTGTTGACTGTCAGTAGCTCCAGGCTGTTGACTGTCAGTAGCTCCAGGCTGTTGACTGTCAGTAGCTCCAGGCTGTTGGCTGTCAGTAGCTCCAGGCTGTTGGCTGTCAGTAGCTCCAGGCTGTTGGCTGTCAGTAGCTCCAGGCTCTTCATGCTGCTCCCTCTTTCTGCTGGAGGCGTTTTCCTTCTTTTCAGTTGAATGGTAATGGTAGTGGTGTATCCGCTCTTATAATAAAGTAATGATTGAATAACTTAGCACAATGCAGTGTGTTCGTCTGTCATTATTGGTGACAGCCCTACACAAACACAAAGACACTGTCCTTTGATATTGCAGTCGAAGGGAGGCAGAGAGCATACTCCAGGAACATGGACCCTGGAGTCCCTTTGAGCCCATCTCCACAGTATCACTGCTTAATCTCTGGAAAATACAGTATCTGTGAAGCACGTCCGCCTAATCGCTCGGCTCCTGTCGCCTGCAAACTGCACACATTGAAATGAGCAGTGCAGCGGCCAGAGGCCTGTTATTGGCTCCTCATGAAGCTGTAATGGTGAATAAAGTGCAGAATGGCCGTTAGCGAAGCTTGTTGTACGGGATGGGAGGCATGTTTGACCTTATTCAGTACGAGTAAAAGCGAGGATCTGTATGTGTGTGTGTGTGTGTGTGTGTGTGTGTATGTGTGTGTGTGTGTGTGTGTGATCTCCCTTAGTGCTATGTGTAAGCCACATTTGCCCCAGCGAGCCATATGGTGCGGGCCTGGTCTGAGCCCCGTCCCGCTGGTACACTGCCATTGACTCCTGTCTTTAGATCTGAACTGGGGGTGCTGGTCAGAGGGAGATGGAGAGAGAGAAGGTTTGGAGAGGGAACGACGGAGAGAGCGAGTGAAGCAGAAGATCAATTGAAGACCATAAAAACAAGCCAGATAACTTAAGTTGTATATCTTGATATCTAGCACTGAAAGCTAAATGTATTAATCATTATTTCTATCTGTTCCCACCACCACACATCTCCTGGCGGCTCCCTTGGAGAGAGGTTTTGATAGACAAGGCCTATTGTTTTAGCCCCGGCACATTCCTCATGAGCAGCTCCTCCCTATAGCTAGATTGGGCCTCCCCCCTGACCGGGGCCTGGTCCCTCCCCCCTGACCGGGGCCTGGTCCCTCCCCCCTGACCGGGGCCTGGTCCCTCCCCCCTGACCGGGGCCTGGTCCCTCCCCCCTGACCGGGGCCTGGTCCCTCCCCCTGACCGGGGCCTGGTCCCTCCCCCCTGACCGGGGCCTGGTCCCTCCCCCCTGACCGGGGCCTGGTCCCTCCCCCCTGACCGGGGCCTGGTCCCTCCCCCCTGACCGGGGCCTGGTCCCTCCCCCCTGACCGGGGCCTGGTCCCTCCCCCTGACCGGGGCCTGGTCCCTCCCCCTGACCGGGGCCTGGTCCCTCCCCCTGCAGTCTCTCAGTCCGTCTTGTGATTGCTTCTCTGCTGCTTTACAACCTCGGCCGTGAAGAGATCGGACTCACAGCGGCTCTCTAGGGGCCTCTTCTCTCTCACACGTTAGTCTGTCTGTCTGCCTAACACCCTCCCTACCTCCACACACACACACACACACACACACACACACACACACACACACACACACACACACACACACTGCCTCTCTGCTGTGTGTCTGCATTTCTTTTCTTCCTTCCTTTTATGCATCTAAAGATCAGATGTATTTATTTTCCTCCCTCTCTCTCTCTCTCTTTCTCTCGCTCTCTCTCTCCCTCTCTCTCTCTCTCTCTCTCTCTCTCTCTCTCTCTCTCTGTAATTTGCAGTTCAGGTAAATGTACTCTTATAGCTAGTGAAATACAACTTTAAAATAGCAGTCTTGCATTATTATTCAAGCTCCTATCCTGCACTTTGTATCATCATATAGCAGGTGTCCTCCCACCTGTCCCTTTGGACTGAGTAGGAATGGGTCTGTGGATGCATTGCTACGGCATTCTATATGAGCCTTTATATATGGGCCTTTAGGAATTAGCATTTACTGTTCACTACACATAAAAACAAATGGGATGGTCATTAGCAACGTGGCTATAATGACCAAGCAGGTAGTCATGTTTTATTAATTTACTTCACTCATCCAGAACACACCAGACTAATTGTGTTTGAAATGTTGACAGCTCTCATGTAATACAGACACAATTAATAATTTATTTGAATAAAAATGCAATAATCAAAATATTTATACAAAATATCATGTTTGCTCTCGAATAGCTTATTATATATTTGAAAATAGGTGCACAACCTAGATAAATAATATACTACAAATACGTACAGATATATGCCTGATAATGTGTACAGTCTTGTAGTCATTAGTATATTAATCAATACATTGCCTTTTTCTCAGCTCTACATGGGTCTGTGTGTGTGTGTGTGTGTGTGTGTGTGTGTGTGTGTGTGTGTGTGTGTGTGTGTGTGTGTGTGTGCGTGTGTGTGTGTGTGTGTGTGTGTGTGTGCGTGTGCGTGTGTTTGAGGGCAGGAGTTCATTAATGTCAGTGTTCAGGTCCATGAAATAAAGCAATTATAAAATGAAAGAAGATAACAATGAGTTATATATAATATATATATTCTCACTGGACACTACAAACACATTCATATAAGGCCCATAAGTACACAACATGTTACAAAAACCACACCATGCAGAACTATTAGTAACATTTCTTCACAGTCAAACGTGGTCAGGTTTTATTATTTTATCACTCTAACATTACCACACTTTGATCACAAGGAATGCAGAGCTGGAAATGGTTAGGTAGTGCAGATCTAAATTCAAAAAGTACACAATACAACAAAGATATAATAAGGGTTCAAACCAACAGGAGGATTTCTTCCTCACTGTTCAGCAGACCCTGTTGTGTCTCTCTTTTACTATTATCTTCACAGGTTTACTTCCACATAGTTCTCCCTCTCTCTCCTCCAGTACTCCGACCCGGTGGTTGTAAGTACCGTCCTGGGGGGATGTTGTTTCTGGACGGAGGGGCACCCCTGAAGAGACACACACACTCACACACCTGCGCGCGCACACACGCACATGCCGTTTATTGTCTTTCCACAGTGTAAAACACACTGGACCGTATAGAAGGCCACTCTTCCATAGAGGAGGGGGTAGCAGAGAGGGGGCAGAACAGCAGAGAAGGGAGAACAGTGGTGTTTGGAGCTGCAGACATTGGTGATGTGTTATTTAACAATTATTCACCTCAGGCTCCGTGAATAGTGGGGAATAGGGGGCGCTATTCCCCACTATTCACGGAGCCTGAGGTGAATAATTCTTATACTACACATGAACACTCCAAAAGTAAACAAGATAACACTTTTTGCCGGGATTTATTTGTTTTTATTAGCGGTTTATTGCGATAAAAACAATATCCCGAGTTTGAGATCTCAGTCATGGGATATTGCCCCATATCCCGAGATAGCGAACCAATCAAATTGCGCCATCTTAGGAGGTTCACGTGTAGCATGTACTAATAGTGCTCATCTCCACTCTCTCTGTCTCTCTCTCCCCCCTGGACCTCGTGTTGTCCCCAGGGAGGGCGTCAGGGTGACACCAGACCTCCAGAGAAGATATGTTGTCTCTTATGTCTCTTATGTATATCTCTCTTATGTCGAAAGTCACTCCCCTCCGGGCACTCCTTTTAGAGCCCGGTCCTTCTGGAAGTTTCTCTGTGTCGGTGGCTCTGTGCTCTGGTGCATGTGAGGGTGCATGTGAGTTTGATGTTGGCTCTTCAGAGATAAAGGTCCCTGGGAGCCACGAAACCACGGCAAGAAATACAGAAACACGACGACACACAACACCTTTTCTTTCACTATTTCTTTATTTTGTTTTAGGGCTAGACCCTCTGAGGGCTTCTTCTGCTCACACACACACACACACACACACACACACACACACACACACACACACCGTTGTTTGGCTGATCTCTGGGGATGTCCAGAAAGGCCCTCTGACTGTCTAATACAATCAGCTCAGCCACAGCTGCACCACCATGACCACTAATTGCATCATGGAGCCGCTGATAAAGTCTGGAGTGGCCTGCTGTTCCTTTCTGGGAAGGCTTTTGGCTCCCCCTCAACTTTAATGACTTTTGAAGTTCTGAAAAGAATAGAACATTTGGGCTTTCAAAGCTCCTTTTTGTTAAGCTATACAGTCTGCCAGCGTGTAGATGAGAGTCAAGCTGTAATTAGGAATGAGTTTGGTGTAATGAGGAGACCTGCTTAACATGTGCCCTGAGTTGTTCCTGCCCTTGTCCTGGGAAGGGCACAGGAACCATCTCTGGAAGCTTTAGTTTTTAGTGATTACCACAGTATGTACAGTATGTTCCTGGATAGCTTGAACCACCTTCATCCTACCTTCAGCACTCACTGCATGTTAACTCTTCCGTGATGGTCCGGATTGTTTCATTTTCCTTTCCTCCTTTCATTCTATTGTCCAGAGATCAGTTCTCTCTGTTTTGCAAAATTTTAAGAGCAATCCAACTCCAGCTCTGCAGAACAGTGATGAAAGCAATATGTAACACAGTCAAACATACCTTAGTACATGCTCTCTCTCTCTCTCTCTCTCTCTCTCTCTCTCTCTCTCTCTCTCTCTCTCTCTCTCTCTCTCTCTCCCCCTCGCTCTCTCTCTCCCCCTCTCTCTCTAGGACCATCAATGATGTATCAGGCAAGGGCCACCAAGCCAAAGAATATATATATATATATATATATATATATATATATATATATATAATAAACTGATATATTGTCACATAAAAGCAGCCATACTAATAAAAGAATATATATTCAATCAAATGTTTTATTCTCGTTGCTCTTTTCTCAAGAGTAAACGTTATTTTTTTTGAATAGTGTCAGTAGTTACTCTCTTCATTACATTGTTGTAGACGTATTGCGAGAGATGCCGGACCGGAGGCTCACACCAGCAGACCGACAGGGGCCCCTCCCTCTCATCATGAGGACAGGGGCCCCTCCCTCTCATCATGAGGACAGGGGCCCCTCCCTCTCATCATGAGGACAGGGGCCCCTCCCTCTCATCATGAGGACAGGGGCCCCTCCCTCTCACCATGAGGACAGGGGCCCCTCCCTCTCACCATGAGGACAGGGGCCCCTCCCTCTCATCATGAGGACAGGGGCCCCTCCCTTTCATCATGAGGACAGGGGCCCCTCCCTCTCATCATGAGGACAGGGGCCCCGTCCTCTCATCATGAGGACGGACAGGGGCCCCTCCCTCTCACCATGAGGACAGGGGCCCCTCCCTCTCACCATGAGGACAGGGGCCCCTCCCTCTCACCATGAGGACAGGGGCCCCGTCCTCTCATCATGAGGACAGGGGCCCCTCCCTCTCATCATGAGGACAGGGGCCCCGTCCTCTCATCATGAGGACGGACAGGGGCCCCTCCCTCTCACCATGAGGACAGGGGCCCCTCCCTCTCACCATGAGGACAGGGGCCCCGTCCTCTCATCATGAGGACAGGGGCCCCTCCCTCTCATCATGAGGACAGGGGCCCCTCCCTCTCATCATGAGGACAGGGGCCCCTCCCTCTCACCATGAGGACAGGGGCCCCTCCCTCTCACCATGAGGACAGGGGCCCCTCCCTCTCATCATGAGGACAGGGGCCCCTCCCTCTCACCATGAGGACAGGGGCCCCTCCCTCTCATCATGAGGACGGACAGGGGCCCCTCCCTCTCATCATGAGGACAGGGGCCCCTCCCTCTCATCACGAGGACAGGGGCCCCTCCCTCTCACCATGAGGACAGGGGCCCCTCCCTCTCATCATGAGGACAGGGGCCCCTCCCTCTCACCATGAGGACAGGGGCCCCTCCCTCTCATCATGAGGACGGAGGAAGGCTCTCTTTGAGGCCTTTTTAATGGAGGTGGATTGAACGCGGCCTCATATGAAATTCATCTTTAATCTTTATGAATTATGAATTTAGCTCCGAAGTCAAAAAGCGAGCGAGAGAGAGGGGGAGGTGTATTTGCATAACCCCTCTGACCAGCGCTTCATGTTTTATGTGCTCTATCTCGCAGCCCCCACCCCCAGCAGCTCTTACAACACACAACATGCTTATTGTATCAGCCACGGCCAGCCCTCCCCCAACCACTGCAAGGACGCTGTGGACTTTGCATTTGAGTAATATCTATTCCTCTAATCTCCTCTAAATCTTTGTTTATGACAATGTCTATTTCTTATATCTCTAGCTCTAAACATAGATCTTCATGGTTTTGTGTATTTTTTCATGTGTTTGGTTTGAGTTGTGTTGGTGGCATGTGAGGGTTGTAGGTTGTATTTGAGAGGATGTGTTTGTATATTTTCTTTTCATCCATGTTATATCACAGTCTTTTTGTGCCTCCTCCCTTCAAGCCATATCCATGGCAGCTTGGTAAAGGTGTTTTCACTAAGCAAAAGGTGTTTTAAATTTGAAATGGGATTTTCCGACGAGGTTCAAAAGAAGCTAATGTATGCAGGGCTTTACCCCTCTCCTTCTCTCTGACTTACTCTGTCTACTCCGTTTTCTCTAACCCCTCACCCCCTCTACTCTTCTACATCTGCTCTTCTTCCTCCTGTCCTCTTCACATTCCTGTCTCCCTCCCTTTTCTCTCCATCTCATGTCAACCTTTTCAGAAAGCATCTATATTCTCCCGCCACGCTGTAAGGGCATGTTGTCATGTTGCTATGCTACCTGAATGTCAAGCAGAATAGAGGAGTGACGGCAAGAGTGTTCTTCCTCTTCTCTTTCTCCTTCTCCTTCTCCTCCTCTCTCCTTCTGGGCAGCTCACTTCCATGTCAATAGAAGAAGAATATGTACAGGCTTTATTCCACTGTTGATGCACAGCGACGTTTGGGCACAGCGACAGAACACTGAGAAACTCTGGCAGCCAGTTGGAGCATCAAGGGACGTGTTTGTTTGATGTCATTAGGCTTTGATCACAGACAGTGATGTGAAGATGGCTCTAAAAGGTTTAAAGATTCCGTTCTACCCTGTAAAAAAACCAAAAAGCCCTCTTTAGTGTTCACACGTGATGGTGATGGTGATGAGGATAATAACCATTATGTTGACATGAATGCTGATAATTATCACCATCAGCGTTATTTATTCCTCCAGTCCAATATCCTGTTGCAGGCCCCCCCCCGGCGGGCGCCACCGCCCATCACTCACAGCTCCTTGTCGTACACGCCGCTCCCAGCGCACAACGCTGACCACATTAGCTGGCATTTCATTTGGATTAATTGAAAGAAATTAGCATAACCTGAGGCCCTGGCTCATGGTAATGCAGTCCCTGAAACTCATGTGGTCCTGATGGAGCACCTCCTCCTGTCCCCCACTGCTCCTCCTCCTCCTGTACCCCACTGCTCCTCCTCCTCCTGTACCCCACTGCACCTCCTCCTCCTGTACCCCACGCACCTCCTCCTCCTCCTGTCCCCCACTGCTCCTCCTCCTCCTGTACCCCACGCACCTCCTCCTCCTCCTGTCCCCCACTGCTCCTCCTCCTCCTGTACCCCACGCACCTCCTCCTCCTCCTGTCCCCCACTGCTCCTCCTCCTCCTGTACCCCACGGCACCTCCTCCTCCTGTACCCCACGGCACCTCCTCCTCCTGTACCCCACTGCTCCTCCTCCTGTACCCCACGCACCTCCTCCTCCTGTACCCCACTGCTCCTCCTCCTCCTGTACCCCACGCACCTCCTCCTCCTGTACCCCACTGCTCCTCCTCCTGTACCCCACTGCACCTCCTCCTGTACCCCACGCACCTCCTCCTCCTGTACCCCACTGCTCCTCCTCCTGTACCCCACTGCTCCTCCTCCTCCTGTACCCCACTGCTCCTCCTCCTCCTGTACCCCACGGCTCCTCCTCCTCCTGTACCCCACGGCACCTCCTCCTCCTGTACCCCACGGCACCTCCTCCTCCTGTACCCCACGCACCTCCTCCTCCTGTACCCCACTGCACCTCCTCCTGTACCCCACTGCTCCTCCTCCTCCTGTACCCCACTGCACCTCCTCCTGTACCCCACTGCTCCTCCTCCTGTACCCCACTGCTCCTCCTCCTGTACCCCACTGCTCCTCCTCCTCCTGTACCCCACTGCTCCTCCTCCTCCTGTACCCCACTGCTCCTCCTCCTCCTGTACCCCACTGCTCCTCCTCCTCCTGTACCCCACTGCTCCTCCTCCTCCTGTACCCCACTGCACCTCCTCCTGTACCCCACTGCTCCTCCTCCTCCTGTACCCCACTGCTCCTCCTCCTCCTGTACCCCACGGCTCCTCCTCCTCCTGTACCCCACTGCACCTCCTCCTGTACCCCACTGCTCCTCCTCCTCCTGTACCCCACCACTGCCTCCACACCCTACCATGGTTTTATTGACCTTTAGCCCCTCCTCTCCTCCTAGCCCCTCCTCTCCTCCTAGGCCCTCCTCTTGTCCTAGTCCCTCCTCTCCTACCTCCTAGTCCCTACTCTCTTCCACTGGCCGGGGACAGAGAGCAGAAGAGTGAGCAGAGCTCCAGGTGGAGAGAGATGGAGTAGGTCAATGGTGAACTGGATGGAGTAGGTTAGTGGTGAACTGGATGGAGTAGGTTAGTGGTGAACTGGATGGAGTAGGTTAATGGTGAACTGGATGGAGTAGGTTAATGGTGAACTGGATGGAGTAGGTTAATGGTGAACTGGATGGAGTAGGTTAGTGGTGAACTGGATGGAGTAGGTTAGTGGTGAACTGGATGGAGTAGGTTAATGGTGAACTGGATGGAGTAGGTTAATGGTGAACTGGATGGAGTAGGTTAGTGGTGAACTGGATGGAGTAGGTTAATGGTGAACTGGATGGAGTAGGTTAGTGGTGAACTGGATGGAGTAGGTTAGTGGTGAACTGGATGGAGTAGGTTAATGGTGAACTGGATTGACAGACACGATGACACAGTGCAGGTATTGGTGGGTGGTGTGCATCGTGATGGGTGGGAGGGCGGAGAGTGTGATGGGATGGTTGTTACAGGCTTCTGGAGATGTCCTGGATGTGGGGAAACGCAGACATCTGTCAACAGTGGGAGGGGGGGGGGGGTGAACCAAGACAAGAGAGTCAGAGTGAGAGAAAATATGAAGGAAATAACCTATAGAAAGTAATCACCCAGCAGACCACACCATCACAATATGGGAATTGGTAATATCACAATTGCTTTCATGAAACATTGATGTTTATGGAGCAGATCCACAGGGCTGAGCAGAGCTGCTTTCCATTCTTCCCGTGTACATGATTGTATCATGTGGGGGAAAAGAATAAATGTATATCCTCATTCGTTTTACCACCTGGATGTCCTTCATTGTACACAAAGCCTCACTGGTCTAGGGTCTGACATGAATCACACCTTGTATCTCCTTTATTTCAGCTGTAGTTCCACTGCTGCCTCTCTCTCCAGCGTGTTCTTCTGCTGGGTCTTTAGAGGGGGGAGGTTCTCTTGTTTTTCATGTCGCATCAAGGATAGTGATTCCATTTTCTGCTCTGAATTACTGACTAATGAATGTAAGGTTTTGGAATTTGGAGGAGAGCAGAGCAGCTAATGGGCTGGTTAGCTTGGTGAGCAGCGCGCTGTACTCGTTATTGCCTTCAATGCTGTGATTAACTTGATTTGTAGGGCGAATCCATCGGAGAGAGGATGATGTGCGCACATATATAAATGCACGCATGCCCATAATGTAATTATGTTATTTAATAAGTTATTAATATAGTTTGGGTGCCTCGGGTTGAAAATAGAAACAAAAAAACCAAAGCGTGGCTCCAAAACCCTTATGAGGACAAATCATTGCGTTGTGATTAATCTAATTTCTATTTACCAGAAAGAACATGATGTTACAACAGTAACTAACAGGATAAGACAATTGTTTGGTAAAGAAATTAAAGAGATGAAAAGTAAATAAATGCAAAAGGGCCTTTTTTACTCACTGCTTCTCGCTTTTATACGCCTCTGGGCTCCCTCTCAATATTTATTCAGAGATAATTCTTTATGGTTTTTCTGTTTTACTGTTCTTCTGAGAAACCAGGAAAGACTGGATGGCAAACGTTGGATCAAGTCAACATACACCCACACATAAACAGGACCACCTGCAGCTCGCTGGGTCAAGGCCATCACGTGTTGGAGCCTGCTCCAGTTCTCCATCTGAAGACGTCGCTAAACGTTTCTGTCGGATGAGTTACAGCAACATTTCATAACGAATGCACAGATTATTTTCCAGTGTTTTTTTCATTTCGGTGGCTATGATGCCTGTGATGTGCTGCAGGCCTTCTTAGCTCACTATGCAGCCTTGCTCTGATAAGTGAAATGAGTCATACAGGAGTAGGCTAGAGAAGGAGGCTTCAGAGAACAGGACTTACTCACACTGTGCTTTTGTCTGATCATAGATCAGCGACAATCGAGCAGACCCTATCTATATTTATAGATCTATATCCCGTATCTTTTCCATATAACAGTGATGGTTCTGGTAGTGGGGGATGCTGTCAGGAGGCTGGGAAGCAGGCTTCTTTTGCGATGACAGCTAGTCCGGGAAATGTTGCTCATCAACTTTCATCTTTGCAGATGTGTGTGAAGGCAGGCTCCTGATGATGTCAGTCCCTACTGGGCTGTCACTGGCCAGCCTGCCACTGGTGGACCACAGCTGTGGTGCTCTTTAAGGTTAGCCATCTGGACGCACACCAAGACATTCAAACTCACCATGGAAACCACATGGACGCCAGCCAGCTCTGCTCCTATTGGAGAGCTGCTGCACGCCTCAGTCCTGGTCAGCTTTCTGATGCCCTGAGATGGCATTTGGAGTGTGTTCAAAAATGCTCCAATGCATCTGGATGTCACGTCAGTAATATAAGTTGTGTACCTTCGAATAAATCTTTCAACTGCTGAGTCTGCCGGAGATTCTTTTCCGTCTATTGCCAAAGGACTGAAACACATCGAACACATTCATGTAGTTGCAAACCTTGCATGGAGAAATCTGTGCCACTACACTACTACTACTACTACACTACTTAGTATCTAAGACAGCAAGCAGAGTGCAACCTTCCACTTACAACGAAAGGTGACAACCTGGGCTATATGGTGGGCTCTGATATGCAAAGGTAATCAAAAAGGGACTTTGAATTTCTAATTTCTAATATTTAATTCTCATGATACCCCTCCAGTACACCACTTAACACAGACCAATCCTCAGCACATAGGACATGAAGGTCACAGAGCCTGGCTGTGTGTGTGTGTGTGTGTGTGTGTGTGTGTGTGTGTGTGTGTGTGTGTGTGTGTGTGTGTGTGTGCGTGTGTGTGTGCGTGTGCATAGATATCCATACAGAACTTCTAGTACAAATGGATCCACATAGAACTGGCTGAAACTCATGCCCACACACACGCACACACACGCACACACACACACACACACACACACACACAGACAAACACACACACACACACACACACACACACACACACGCACACTGAAAACGCAGGCTTAATGGGTAAAGTCTGGAGCGTCTCTTCTCACCTGCCACCTCTCATTAGGCTGTCGCATGCCGACTGACCTTGTTTGTCTTTCCTGCCCAGTGCATGTGTGTGTGTGTGTGTGTGTGTGTGTGTGTGTGTGTGTGTTCCGTGGCTGGGACGCCTCACCCTAATAATGTGTCCGTGAAATCGGGCCGGAGCTCCGCGCCGGCTCTCATTATGCTCCCTTCAAATTCATTTGCCACGTTGGCCGGTGGGCGGCGGCGCGCGGCGTGTGCGCGGCGTGTGCGCGGCGTGTGCGCGCCGCGGCCGGGCTTGTTCCTCCATTAGGAGACGAGCCGGAGCCCAGGAGACCGTGTTAGGAGACACGGGGACAAGCACCGGCAACAAAGGAGCTCTTCATGTCTTCATCTAGATGTACATAAATATCTATATATAAATATATACACATACATATGCATATATATATATATATATGTATATGTATATATAGATAGATATAGATAAATATATAGATATATAGATATGTATTTATGTACATAAATACATATCTATCTATATATACATATACATATATATATATATATATATATATAGATATAGATAAGTATATAGATAGATAGAGTGATAGATAGATAGATAGAGTGATAGATAGAGTGATAGAGTGATAGATAGATAGATAGATAGATAGATAGATAGATAGATAGATAGATAGATAGATATAGATATAGATAACAATATATAGATATATAGATATGTAGATAGATCTAGATGTAGATGTAGATAGATCTAGAGATCTATATCTCTAGATCTATATAACTATATCATAAATACTGTGTAATGAGCAGCATGTCCTCCCCTCTGGGGTGGTGATGATGATGGTGGTGGTGGTGGTGATGGTGGTGGTGGTGATGGTGGTGGTGGGGTGGTGGTGGTGTGGTGATGGTGGTGGTGGTGGTGGTGGTGG
>NW_028177137.1:0-6790 GCF_964030765.1 Micromesistius poutassou
ATGGCTTCTGATGTTTGACGGGGTGCATTATGGGTGAAAGTGGGTTAAGGCGCTCATTGTAGCAGATATCCTTTGCTTTTTTCTCTTTCACTTGCGCTACGTCTCTCCCTCTCTCTCTCTCTCTCTCTCTCTCTCTCTCTCTCTCTCTCTCTCTCTCTCTCTCTCTCTCTCTCTCTCTCTCTCTCTCTCTCCCTCTGCCTGCTGTACCTGCTTAGCGTGTACTGGGGCGATGATGCCGTGGGGGGGGTTAAGATGCAACAGTCGTTTCCTCACCACTCTTGATTCTCAAGCCAGATGCCAGGGCTCCTCCCCCAGACCGCCCCAGACCGCCCCCCCCTTTGCAGATCAATAGCCCCTTCCTTGTGGCCGCCAGCGTGCTTTGATCCACGCCACACACATACACACACTTATTTCATCCTTCCCGTGAGTGACAAGGTTTGCGGAGCGAAGGAACGGAGTGCCAAAGTCCAGGAAGTCCCTTTTAAGTGGACAGCATGCCACACCTCAGAATACCAGCGGCTGCTCCGGAACTTTCTGCGGCGGTGGTCTGTGTGTGTGTGTGTGTGTGTGTTTGGGAGTGTGTGTATGTGTGTGTGTGTGTGTGTGTGTGTGTTCCCATGCACTGGTCTGGCCTCTTCGTTCCTCCCCAAAACCCAAATGTTTCCCATCCTGTCCTCTGAGCGATAGCTCTGCTCCCCGTTGGCTTTCCCAGAATTCCGTGCTATTTTGCGTTGCGTAAGGGTGCGGTTGCGGGCCAGAAGGCGTGGCAGGAAGTATTTGTGTGGGACCCTGTGCGGCGTGCTGCGGGCCACGTGCTGGACTGAACAAAAAGACAAACAACGCGGTTATTTCCTGCCCAACTAATCTTATCCCCCGGATTCCATAAAAAGTAAAAAGGCAATCACACGTTCAATTCTGTATGAACGATACAGATTGGAAGTATCGCATTTGATTGCGTGCTGCATGGTGTGTCTATAAATAAACATATATATATATATATATATATGTTGTTTGACTTGACATGGAGTCACCTTCCCGCCGGCCCCTGCCCTCCTCTCCCCTCATCAGCGGGACGTAGAGGTGGCTCTTTGTCGTCATGGCGACACAGGTGATGGACAGCCCTTTCGGTTCCCAGTAAGGGAGGCGGATGCGTGCGAGACACACTGCTCCATTATCCCGATGCACGATCTATATGTGCTGTTTGTGGCGCACTGCCGGGCTCCGATCCCCTCTCCCCCAGTTGTACCGCGGGCAGAGAAAATGAAAAAGCACTGCTCCTTTCAATGCAAGTGTAATATCTCATCGTTAATAGGCACACATGCATCATTCATTTTCATCAGGACACATGACCTTGGTTCGAGAAGGCATTTAGGAACAGGATATAGGAATATCGGTGGATAACGTTGTAAATAGGTATCTTGTCTCTGTACCTCACACAGGCACACTTTTTTTCCCCGTCCCTTAGTTCACCTCTGTGCTGCGCTACGCAGACGCTATCCCTAGCTCTGCCTAGAATGCTACAGCACAAACACGTCCATTAAAACAAGGGGACCCGGCAGAGCTGAGGGAAGTAGGGGTGCTGCAGCACCCTCTGGAGATTGAGAAGGAACTGTTTTTTTAATGTAATAAAATACATAATTGTGTCATTTATTATATTATATATATATAGTAGATTTCAATGCTAATTTTTAATATTCGATTATTAATATTTATGTGCCAATATTGAATAAGACATTTATATCGACATGATGCAAATGACTTGACTTTCATGTTGAGTTGAATGAAACCTTGCTTACACCAGCCGCACAAGGTGTCAAAAGATTGCAGTGACTCAATAAGAAATGATCAGAAATTTTGAGGAGCGGCCTATATGCGTTTAAACGCATGAATCCTTTATTTGTTCCGTTTTTGATTTGCGTGGAGGCTTCTTGGTTTGGTGTAGTAGGGGTGGACTGGCCACCTGTGAGTCCTGGAGATCAACAGAACGGCCGTCGGCCTAGCCCACTCGGCAGCAACCTTTCACCAGCAGAAAACCTGTTCCCTTGGCCATGGAACCAGGTGAACAGAACCCAGGGATTACTCTTCTAGCTCGCCTCCAGGAAGACAGAGCAGCAGAACGGTACCACTCAACAAACAGTATGTCACGCCACAGCTCCATTTACTATTTCCTGTCGGCTCGACACTATTTCCTGTCCACCCCCCCCGAAGCGCCCTACAGCCCCGTTCAGCTGCCTGATCGATACTCATCAGAACCCAACGGCGAGGCTACCGGACCATTAATAACACGCATTGAGTGGCCTGCCCATCCCTCACCTCACAGACCCCACTGTCATCCCCCGAAATAGATGGACGGATGGACAGGACAGATAGATGGTTCAATGATGAATGGATGGCCGCCGTAGTTGGGTTATGTTTTGTACGTACGGTTCGATGGGAATCCTAAAAAAACATACTGGAGATGGATGGAAAGGACAGCTGGTTCGGATTGGCATTCTCCACACACGTTTCTAATGTGCAACTCCTCTGTGGCGTGTATTGAGCTGTGCACATCCAGTAATCTAATTCCACGAAGATGTACACTGTGTGCGAGTGTGAACACGGTACAGATAGTAGATATGTATGTTAATGGGAACTCGTACTGGAAGTAGTGCGTATACTGTATATGTTAATAGGAATGCATGGAGGTGTACTCGGTAAACATGTTAATGTGGAGCTGAGGGTTCTGGAAGAGAGGTCCACACACACACACACACACACAGGCCTTTCTCTCATTAAACACACATGCACCATCTGCTTATAGCTCAGCTTATTTGTCAACGTGCGTGAGTATGAGTGAACGTGTGTGCATGTGTCTGTGGGTGTTCTTGTGTGCATGTGGGCACGTTTTCTGGTTTACATGTGTGTGTGTGTGTGTGTGTGTGTGTGTGTGTGTGTTTTGTATGTGGGTGTGTGTGTGTGCGTTTGTTTGTTGTTGTATGCCCCTGAGTGTGTGTGCAAGCAAGCGGGTGAAATGCAAAACAACCATTAATGTCTAACAAGGGACCTGTTCTATTACACACACTCACACACACACATGCACACACACACACACACACACACACACACACACACACACACCACACAGAGATTCACATGCAAACAAACACACACACACACACACACACACAAACAGATAGAGATACACACGTACACACACACACACACACACATACACACACACAAACAGACAGAGATACACACACACAAACACACACACACACACACAAACACACACACACAAATTGATGGACAGAGTAATCCTTAAAGATTTCCACACCCGACAAAAATGATGCTGATCACCATAGCAACCCAATACACAGAAGCCACTCCCGAGTCCCCTCTTGACGACTTAACGTAGCTCCGCTGGCTGGAGGAATATGTCTGGCTGAACCTGTCACGTTAAATAGCAACAATACATGTTAAGGGGAGGCGGGGGAGGGAGGGGGAGAGGGAAAGAGGGCGAGTCGTGTGCGTTATTAAATTTTCCTCACGAAATCTCATTGAGATTCCTCTCCGGCCCCCGTGACGCGGATGTGATTTGAAACGGACACCCTCCCTTTGACCCAGGTGGTTTTGATAGCGCTAATTATGCCCCCAGCCCCCCTCATCTGCCCTCTGAGCCGCGCTCACACACACGCTGAGGGGACCAGCTAAGGGGGAGGAGGGAGATCAAGGGAGGGAGGGAGGGAGGGAGGGAGGGAGGGAGGGAAAAGGAGGAAGGGAGGAAGAGGAAAAAAAAAAAGAGGAAGGAAAGTGAGAGGGAAAGAGGGAGGGGAAAATTGAAAGAAGAAAAAAAGGAAAATTCAATTGCCATGCATGGATTGGCGTCTCCATGGAGAAGAAGGTCACTTCTCTAATCTAATAGGCCCTTTTAGACAATAACAGTTAGATAGAGGGACATGGAGAGCCAGAGAGAGAGAGGGGGCGCTGGGGAGTATGACATGAGGGTGGAAAAATGGAAAAGACACACAGTGTGCGTGTGTGTGTGTGTGTGTGTGTGTGTGGGAGGGGGGGGGGCGGTGCCTAGAGTCAGGAAAACATGGGATGTGCCACATCACCTCATTGTGAGCGTGACAGCTTTAAAGGTGCCTCACATGCACAGATGTGTCTCAGACACGACAATGTCCCACAAAAGTCGCACACACATACACACACACACACACACACACTATTTCCTTACATGCACACACACACACACACACAAACACACACACACTCATGAGCAGAGCATGCGTGCGTGTGTGTGCATGTGTGTGTGTGCGTGCGTGCGTGCGTGCGTGTGCATGTGTGCATGCGTGTGCGTGCGTGTGTGTGTGTCGTCAGTGGAGGGAGTTAATCACCCTTGTCCGTGGCCTTTAGCTCTTCTCATTAGCGGTGAGCGCCACAGCCGTGGCGGATCCATTAGCTGCGGCGCCGGTAATGACACTTCACCGGCTCCACCATCACCACCACCACCCCTCCACCACCACCGCCACCACCACCACCCGGGCCCCCGGGCCCAACCCCACCCCGCCTGACACTCTCTGCTGCCGGAGCCACCACGCTGCTGAGAGAGAAGGGGGAGGAGAGAGAGAGGAAGGAGAGAGAGAGAGAGAGAGAGAGTGGGGGGAGACAGGGAGGATAGAGTTGGAGGAGGGGGGAGGGAGAGAGGGAGAGAATGAGAGAGAGGAAGGGAGACAGGGGGGGAGAGAGTTAGAGGAGGGGGGAGGGAGGGAGGGAGGGAAAGAGCGAGAGAATGGGGGGGGATAGCGGGAGGGATAGAGGGGAGAGAGAGAAGGAGAGTGAGCAAGAGAAGGAGGGTTCTTCCATCTCTCTTTGTCTGGACAAGAGCGAGGGATGGAGGGGGGGGACTTTCGTTTAGGGATCACATCTGTCGGCACTGCGATGATGCCCCCATACTTCTCTCATCCAAGAAAACACACGCGCACACACACACACACACACACACACACACACACACACACACACACACACACACACACACACACACACACACACACACACACACACACAAACACGCACACACACACACAACAATGTACATATTTCCGTGTGGCATACCGTATACCACACAGACACACAAAGACAGAAACACAATCATTTTAGAGACACATGCACATCCCCACACACGCACACCTACAGACACACACACACACACACACACGAAGACGCACGCGCAGACGCACGCACATGCACTCTTTCCAGAAAGAACGGTCTTGAGGGGACACCATCTTGTTTGTGTGCAGCATAATGTGCTCTGTGAGAAAAAACACACACACACACACACACTAAACAGCAAATCCGATGTGTATTCCGGGGCTGGATCTTAATCCGCACGCACACACACGCACAGGAAGTGAAAGGGAAGAAAAGCAAATCTAAATACACACTCTCCCAATGCCCCGTGTCCTCATTCATACTGCATGTAAAAGCCCCGGGGCTGTCGTGTAACCGCGCCTCTGTCACATCTGTAAAATGGCCTTCACGGGGCGAGCCAGCTCTGGCTCTTAAAAGCCAGGCCAGGCATGACTAAAGGAATATAGGCCACAGGCAACACACTTCCTGCTCCCTCGCTCTCTGCTGCTCGGTGGCTCTCCTCTCTCTTTTTTTTTGCTGTTTTACCGCCTCGCCTCTCAATTGCTTCTATTCTCCCCTCGGCCCCCCCTAACGTATTCTCTTAGCGCCCCCTGAAGGCGGCAGAGGGGGGTGTCTCGTCTGCCTTCCAGGAGGATCCAAGGGGGGGGGCGTACGGCTATTTTTCAATCAAATAGCCGTACGCCCTTATTCAGCGAGTCGCACCACATCCTGATGAAGGCCTGTGTGCATACAGTGTTTTGGCGGTGCATCGATTTTGTGACAGATCCGACTGTACCGCGGGAGATTAAACAAGACTTAATGGGAGATGCGGAAGGAGGGACAATAATCTATAATTGTGCCGTGTCTGTGTATGTGTTTGTGTTTCCTCTCCAGTACATGACTGCTTCAGCTGCCGCTGCTCCTATGCAAGGGACCTACATCCCCCAGTACACTGCTGTGCCTCCCGCGGCCGTCCCAGTCGAAGTAAGAGCCGCGTGCACCTACACGGTACTTACCCACAACGCACCACACCGCAGCACCCGCTCACCTGCCGTGCACCACACCGCAACGCGACTCACCGGCGGTCCACCGCACCACGACGCCTATTGAAACACAATGTGCTGCTATGCACTGCTATGACCCCGCAACAATACGCACGTTACTAACCCACAATGCATCACACTGCAGCACCCCTTACCCACGATGCACCACAGCACAACGGTCCTCTCTAGTGAGAGAGAGGGAAAAAAAATTCCAAAATGCCTGACGCACAAGAAGTAAGAAATCACCAGCAAGCCAGGCATGGATTCATTAGCACTACAGCAGACAGAGACATTAATTTACCCTCGACACCCACACATACACACACACACACATATACACACAACACAATAGACTTCAGAAGTGTACTGCAAGCAGCCGTTCCATTTAAAACAAATGACTCCCCCTGACGCTCCCCTGGCGAGAGAGAGAGAGAGAGAGAGAGAGAGAGAGAGAGAGAGAGAGAGAGAGAGAGAGAGAGAGAGAGAGAGCGAGAGAGAGAGAGAGAGAGAGAGAGAGAGAGCGCAACGGCAGCAGCATTCAGGAAGTTTTAACCAGACTCCGCCTCAGAAAGACATTTGAAGTGCAGCACAGACTTCCCGGCCCGCCGTTCTTGCGGGATCCTGCGGCCGGC
>NW_028177136.1:0-9792 GCF_964030765.1 Micromesistius poutassou
CGAAAGACGAAAACCGAATACAGCAAGTGGCTTTTGCTGTTTTTCATTCACTTTGCTGAAAACTGACTGCTGTAGTCCAGCCTGGGGGGGGAGACGGTGGGTAGTGGGGAGGGAGGGAGGGAGGGAGGGAGGGACTGCTGAAAGAAACAAACGTATGAACTCTTCTATGAACTCAAAAGTCTGCTTTTGGTGGTGCAGTTCCAACCCACCGTCGTTGTGTGTGTGTCGCCTGCAGGTTACCACGACAACCACATGGTGGTCCGCTGGTTCTGGGCGGCAGTGGAGAGGTTCAACAACGAGCAGAGACTGAGGCTGCTGCAGGTCGCCTCCATTCACCCTCACCCACCCTCTCTAACCCTCACCCTCTCTAACCCTCACCCTCTCTAACCCTCACCCTCTCCCTAACCCTGAACCTCCATCTGTCTCTCCTCTTCTGTCCTCCCCCCTCCTCCCTTTAGCTCCTCCCCTCCCTCTCCCTTCTCTCTCTCTCTCTCCCTCCTCCCTCCTTTAGCTCCTCCCCTCCCTCACCTTACTCTCTCCCCCTCCCCCTCTCTCTCCTCCCTTTAGCTCTCTCTCTCTCCCTCCCTCCCTCCCTCCCTCCCCCCCTCTATTCCATTACCATGGAAATAAACAGATAAACATGTCAATAACGGAGTCTCTCTCCTCTCCCCTCAGTTTGTGACGGGTACGTCTAGCATCCCCTACGAGGGCTTTGCGTCTCTGCGCGGCAGCAACGGACCGCGCCGCTTCTGTGTGGAGAAGTGGGGGAAGGTCACCTCTCTGCCCAGGTGAGACTCCGCCTCCATCGTCCCCGGCAACAGCAAAAAGCTGAGGGGGGAAAATAATGTGTGTGTGTGTGTGTGTGTGTGTGCGGACGTCTTCCAGGAGCTCAGTGTTAAACACTTACTACTTGTGTTTCTTCTTCTTCCAGGGCTCACACGTGCTTCAACAGACTGGACCTGCCTCCCTACCCCTCCTTCTCCATGTTGTACGAGAAGATGCTCACGGCCGTGGAGGAGACCAGCACATTTGGACTCGAGTAGAGCAAGCCGTGCTGTCGCTAAAGCCAACCGCGTTTTTCGTGTGGATCAAAAATGAGGAGTACCGGTTTCCGGCCACCAGGTGGCGCCAGAAATTCAGGGGTCGGTGGATGGTTTTGATGTGAGGGGAAATTCCACATTCCTACAGCCCATTACTTTTCACGTGACCTTTGAACCAGGAAGTACAGCGGGAATATGGATGTGAGCCAATCGCTTGCCTTTTTTGTCCAGGCTTATTGTTCCGAGGAAGTATGTGAAGAGTTGGGATTTAAGTTTTTTTTTGTTGTCGTTTTTTGAGATTCGTACAAACCCTGACACTTTACCGCAGTGCACATGCATGTGTGTGCGTGTACGCGCTGAAACCCTCCTTCTCCATATTTATTGCTGAGCGATGAAGACGTCAAAGCTTTTTGGTTTTCAATCGTGGACTCGATCAGGACATTAGGAGAATCTTTTTACAGTTCCTGCAATGCTAGGAAGGGAGAGTGCGTTTCTCCCGAAGGAGAAGAGATGAACAGAGCTCACCTTCACTTTAAGACACAATGAAAATGTCCTGTTTTTTTTTTCTTTCTTTTATTACTACATTTGAAGAGTTTTTTTTTGTTCAAAAACCGTTTACCATAGTGACAGGAGTAGGTCAATTCACCGAAGCTTCCACACGGTGGTGCTGCAATTCACATTCAGGAACTTTCTCAGGCCTAATGTTCGCTACTTTCGGCTCAAAACAGTCCATTGGGCTGACTATGAAGGTCAGGGCCGTTTGGGCGCCCCCATGTGGTCCAGCAGAGTAACTGCACCCGCGTGGATCCACAGTAGCACTTCTCATACATCAATCCTTCAGACCATCAGAATGAAGACTGAAATGGGGGTCTTTGGGGGGAGGGGGGTGGGTATAGACAAAAGCTTTAGTGTTGTCATAACAGTATTTCCAGCTTTTTACAAATTGCGGATTTTCTATTAATCCTGGTGGTGATATGTTGTATAACGAATGTAACTGACTTTGATGACTTAAACTATGAGTGGTGTGCGTTTTCCCTTTTCATGATCTGAGCTGGACTAATTGTTAATTCGAATCCTCCGTTGCTAGGTGGTGTCCCACTTTTCGTACAAGTAGATTTTAGTACGAATCGTACTAAATTGAGTCTTTATTAATTTGACCGCAAAGTAAAGTAGTTATTTTCTTGATCTGTACGCAAAATGCTAATTCTCAGTCAGGCCTTTTTATTTATATATATATATATATATATATAACTTATACATTTGACCAAACCTTGATAAAGTTGACATAATTGATCCGTTAAGTGGATTAAAACTGCCATTTTGACACGGTCATGCGTTTACAATGCGGGTCTATTTAAAGATGGCCTAAACTCTCCCTTCGCTTTTATGTTGAACTTATTTCATGACGCCCTCAACTGAGAATGATTTGAAGGTTTTGTAATTTTCTGAAATGACTTTTATTCATTGTAATTCACCACCACTTTTCACCCCTAAATTGAGGCCTATACCGTGATTCTTCCTTGACCGATACTTGTGATATTACCAACCAGTTGTTTGTCAAGAGCACCTAAACAACACTCGGTTACACATGGAATATATCACATCTTCCCTACAAAGATTGGAAAATATTTTGATAGTTATATAGTCTTTATAAAGTTTTTTTGAGTCGACCCAATGTTGTAGCATTTTTGTTATTTTCAATAACTTAACAACAAAATAATAGAAGTCCAGCCTAATTAAGGGGCCCCTATTTTATATCCACTGATGACATCACAAATGGATTGCGATTCCTTGTGATGTCACAAGTTATAGCCTTTTTTGGTAACGATACTTACTTTCAAATTACTTTCCAAACAATAATATAATCCTCACAGACGAAGGTCAGCTTGAATTCTATCCATTGGTGACATCACAAATGGGGGTTCCCACTCTCACTCCCCCATGTCACCAAGTGGCCCTTTAAGGGCAATTGTCAATATTAATATTGATTATTATTAGTAGTAGTAGTAGGATCTACATGGCCCTCTTCACTGGCCTTCCCTTTGCACTATGAATGTAAGCAAGCCTTTTTGTGACATCACTGCCACACAGACCACTAGCCTGGGTTGTAAGGATGACAGCACCTGCCTTTCTGCTGTAACCTTTTCTACCAATGGGCTTCATCCACACTGGGTGGAGGCCCCGCCTCTGCCCAGTCTACCAATGGGCTTCATCCACACTGGGTGGAGGCCCCGCCTCTGCCCAGCTAGCATTTAGAACTAAGATGGCCGCCAGGTGGATAATGCCCACGATCACCAATATTGACTTAATCCTAAAGACACCATTGAGTGAATAATTCAACTTTGGTCATGTTAAAAAGAGAACATTTAGTAAATATAATTGTAACAAAACTACATTTAGATAACGAAGAGATGAAAAGATAACACTTTGGTAAAAATGTTAAACAAAAAAAAATGAAAAGTTTTTTATTTTGAACTGTTCGTTTTAGATGCTAACCGTTTTTTAAGCGCGTCTCGGAGCTGCTTAATGTTCCAGGTTTACAGTACACTACAGTTTACAGTACAGTAGGTTACAGTTGGCGATTGGACCAGGAGGTTTCAGGGCCTTAAGCAAGTTGTGGCTTTCCCCGTTTGTCGCCCGCCGTCTCATGTCCTTCTGTGATTGGTGAACAGAACTGCCTCAAACTCAACCTCCAGAATCCTCCTGTCTGTGCCGTCACTATCTTGCTCCGTTCCACAGTCGACTGTCATTAAAGATGACGTGAAATTCAATTCAATTACAATTTTCTCTTATTTCCAGTCATACATTTCAACAGGTCCACAAAGTACTTTTTTGGTTATATGTTTTACATACAAATAGAGATCACTTACTCAACAGATTTGAATCTTGGTTAACTGTTGAGCAGGCCTAGCATTTTAAATGATAGAATCACAACCTGTTCACCATGACAACCCTCCCATGTTCAACTTCTGTCACGAGCAAACTGAGGACCACACTGTCATATTTGGACATAACAGAAATAAGATTCAGTCGATATTCTTCTTTAAAAGCAGATGATCAACTACTATCGTTGAACTGCTTTCTCTGCAAAATCTGACATTGGTTATTTTTTGTTGGCACAAATGCCGTGTAAATATTTCAAAAGAATATGGAGGTTTTGGGGACAAGTGTCTGGCTGTAGAAATCCACTCTATGCAAAACGTCATTATAATTTCATCTCTGTCACTCACTGATTGTAAGAGATAAACGATAATAAATGGATACAAAAATAATAAAGAGATCTTTCATGTTACTTATTTCAAGTCACTTTGCTAACACTGATTGGTATGTGATTAGTGACGTAATGTGAATTGTAATGTCATGTATAACCTCTGACTATTGATTTATATTTGTTTCAGTGGACCGCACTGTTGGATAACCCTCTGCAGACCAGGGCTCCATTCCTGCTGGAGTTTGTTTCCATTGAACCATGTTGAGTATTTCAAACATGAAAACATGTTTTTGAAGCTGTTTGCTGGAAATAGCTTTTAGGAGAAAAATATCTCGCCTACCGCTATTCCCCTCTGTTTCAGTCCCTTCAGAATCTGCTGTTTCTGGTGTCTGTAGCTTTAATGCAAATGAGCTGCTGCCCGTTGACCAATGAGCTAGCTCATTTTTATGTCTTCATAAAATAAAACATAAGGGGTGCCACTTAAGTTTTTTTTTGGCCTGACAATATTTGACAATAACGACAAAAAAACTGACAGATACCCCTTATGTTTTATTCTATAACTTTAATAAACCGACAGTGGTACCCCTTATGTTTTATTTTATAAAGACAAGCCATTATTTTAAACATCCAAAAACCGATAGTGGTACCGCTTATGTTGCACTCTATAACCACCAAAAAATGACAGTAGAACCCGTTTTTTGTGGGGGGATTTCCCTTATGTATTAAACTTACATGGTACCCCTTATGTTTACATTAATTTAAATCCACACATTTTACACTGAAATAACCAACAAGATGAGTGGGATTTGAACCTGCATCTCTATGGCTGATAACGAACTGCCACCATGGCACCAGATATCATCTCATACAATGTTCCTATGAAAAGTTATGCAAAAAAGATCATAGGATTCCTACCAATATCTGTGTTTGCCCAGAGGAGTGCAGAATCACAATACATTGTCAGCCTGCAATATCACACTGTTTCCATAACATTTCTCGCAAGAAATGTGCCTTTTGTCGTCGTAATCTTCGTTCAGAGATTGAATATGATGTTTTGTTAGTTAAACTACGTCCACATCCGAATATCTGGAGCATCCGGGAGTATACAGAGATACATCATTTCACGCATTGATTGACCTATCAGCACACATCTAGGTGGACACGCCCACTTGTGATGTCAGGAGAGGCAGATTTTCACACTCAAACACCTGGTGGTATGATGTCACCTTTAAGCTGCCTCTGATTGAGAGGTTGTTATACTTAATAAGTCACAGAGTCGTTTAAAAATCCAAAAGATATTCACCCATTTATTCACCTCATATGCACTTATTCATTATTCAAGTATTCACCTTTGTGACAATCATAGTGCAAAAAAGACAACGTACCATCACCCGAAACATATCTAATTATTAATAGCATTAATTATACGGTCAACACATTTAGCACATGGAGCTTAACCATCTCAACCAGACGTTGTAGTCTCTGCTCCCGTCTCTCTATTCTACTGAAGTGCTTTTTGTGGCGCTGTCGGTCTTAAAGCGTCCATCGTTGGAGCGAAGCTCCTCATTGGTCCTCGTCACGCCTCAGACAAGACGGCAGACACGACGACATCACATCCCTCCTCTGGGCACACCCCGCCCGCACCGGCCGGGAGGCGGGACGGCGGCAAGCAGGCTCCTCCTCCTCCTCCTCCTCGCCCTGGGAGGTGTGACGAGAAAGCTTCAGCCGTTCCGATTGGCTCGGCTCCGCAGGCTCCCTCCGTCTGAACAGTGGGAAGGACCAATAGTGTCGGCCGCTGCCGAACGCCGGGGGATGCGATTGGTGGTCGTCTGGGAATCTGCAGACACAGGGGAGACGGCTTTATTGGGGTACACCACACACACACACACACGCACGCACGCACGCACACACACACACACCTACCTGTTGATCTGCGCCGCCGACATGCGGGTCGAAAGGTCAGGCCAGGGCGGAGGAGGCCGCGTGCTCGCCATGGCAACGTAGTCCTCCCCGCGAGGCGTGTGGCGGCGGGGGGACGGGGACGACATCGTCATATACGTCCCGCCGGAGACGGTCGCCATGGACACCGCCTCCATAGCCATCTCCATGTAACCACCGACGGTCGTGGAGGCGGTGGCGGCGGGGGCGGCGGCGGCGGCGGCGGCGGGGGCGGTAGCGGGGGGGCAGGGCGGCCGGCGTGGCGCGTCGGGGGGGGCCGTGTCCGAGGCCCCCGGGGAGAGCCTGAAGTCGGGCAGGACCCTGAGGGCCCGGACCGCCTCCCGGACCGCCGCGTGGACCAGCTGGGCCAGGCCCCGGTCTGCTGGACCAGCGACACGTCAGCCAGCTGAACCGGCTGACCCTAAACCCTAAGTGTTCACTAGCACTGGTCTGAGGTTAGGGTTAGTTAGAGGTTAGGGTTAGGGTTAGTTAGAGGTTAGGGTTAGGTAGAGGTTAGGGTTAGTTAGAGGTTAGGGTTAGTTAGAGGTTAGGGTTAGTTAGAGGTTAGGGTTAGTTAGGGTTAGTTAGAGGTTAGTGTTAGTTAGAGGTTAGTTAGGGGTTAGGGTTAGTTAGGGGTTAGGGTTAGGGTTAGTTAGAGGTTAGGGTTAGGGTTAGTTAGAGGTTAGGGTTAGTTAGAGGTTAGGGTTAGGGTTAGTTAGAGGTTAGGGTTAGTTAGAGGTTAGGGTTAGTTAGAGGTTAGGGTTAGTTAGAGGTTAGGGTTAGGGTTAGTTAGAGGTTAGGGTTAGTTAGAGGTTAGTTAGAGGTTAGGGTTAGTTAGAGGTTAGGGTTAGTTAGAGGTTAGGGTTAGTTAGAGGTTAGGGTTAGTTAGAGGTTAGGGTTAGGGTTAGTTAGAGGTTAGGGTTAGTTAGAGGTTAGGGTTAGGGTTAGTTAGAGGTTAGGGTTAGTTAGAGGTTAGGGTTAGTTAGAGGTTAGGGTTAGTTAGAGGTTAGGGTTAGTTAGAGGTTAGGGTTAGGGTTAGTTAGAGGTTAGGGTTAGTTAGAGGTTAGGGTTAGTGTTAGTTAGAGGTTAGGGTTAGTTAGAGGTTAGGGTTAGTTAGAGGTTAGTTAGAGGTTAGGGTTAGTTAGAGGTTAGGGTTAGGGTTAGTTAGAGGTTAGGGTTAGTTAGAGGTTAGGGTTAGTTAGAGGTTAGTTAGAGTTTAGGGTTAGTTAGAGGTTAGGGTTAGTTAGAGATTAGTTAGAGGTTAGGGTTAGTTAGAGGTTAGGGTTAGTTAGGGTTAGTTAGAGGTTAGGGTTAGTTAGAGGTTAGAGGTTAGGGTTAGTTAGGGTTAGTTAGAGGTTAGTTACCACAGTCCTTGGCCTCCATCCACACCTCCCCCGGGCCGGTGGGAGCGCTCCTCCCGAGCTCCATGAAGAACATCCCGTCCCGGTGGCCGAAGCGCCGCACGCTCAGCAGGGGCAGCGTCACCGCCGGCAACCGCAGCCAGCCCTCCAGCCCTCGGACCAGGACCAGCGCGGCGGCCGAGAGGCAGAGCCGCATCTCCCCCGCCAGGGACTTGGTCCGACCCAGTCCCCTGGGCGTCACGGTGACGAGCCAAACCTAAACAAAGAGCAGGGGGGGGGGGGTTGTATGTAAAACGACTGATATCTTCTATTTAAAGTAGCCTCAAAGTTTATAATGTGTTATTAAATTTGTTGCCATCTGATAATAAATGCGTAGACTACCTCTTTAAATACACCAGAAGTAAGACTACAGTATCCGTCGTCTTCATCGTCCAAACGTTCTCCTCCTCCTTCGTCTTCCCCCTCTCCCCTCTCCTCGTTGTTGTCTTCGTATCTCTTCTCCTCCTCGGTCAGTCTCTTCAAGGTGCGGTACCAGTCTTCTTGCTGGCCTGTGTCTTCGGCCACCATGACCAGAGTGTAATCCTTTGCGTGCAGCGCCACCGTGTGGCCTTTACCGGTACTCGACACTTTGCTCACGCCGAGGCAGCAGCGAAGATTAATCACTCTGAAAGAATTCAAGCAGCTTTTAAACCCGTATTCAATTAAATACAATACTTTTATTGTACAGACTCCGAGGCGTCAACAACGCCATACAGGTAACTTATTTTAATTAGTGCGATAGCTACTTCAAGAGTCGTTAAAACAAAGAAAACATCTTCGTGAACGCGTCACTCATAGCCTATAGCCTACTGGACGATCATCAATAGAAACACGGCGTCCTACCTTCGCTTGCTGCAGCCGAACAGCGCTTCTTTACCCGGAGGAGGCTTCTCCATCGCCCTGAAGCTCTCCTCGGTCACATACCACTCCAACCGAGCCGGCCGGGTGGGACTCCCAGCCCTCAGGACGAAGTAGCGCCGGTGGTGGCGCTCGGCCTTCCCCATGTACCCCCGCTTCACCACGTAGTGGTGGTGGTCCCCGCCCCCACCGACCTCACCGGTCAAGCCGTATGTCCCAGAGTGGCGGCGGGCCGCTGGAGGGCCAACGCAGAGGGCCCCCCCGCCGTCGTGGGCAGGGGAGTTCAAGATGCGGGGAACTGTGTCCCAGATCGGAGCGCTTCGATCGGGCAAGGCTGCAGGCGCGCTGGGGTCAGGAGTAGGACTACAGCAGCAGCCGTCTGCGGCCTTGCTCATCATTTCCCCAACAGCTGCGTGGGTCGTCATGAGACAAACAAGCGTGTTTTAGGTTTGTTAACTAGGCTGTAAATGTTTCGACCGCAGGCTATCCAAAATATTTCAAAATTCAAAATTGTTCTAATTTGAAAGCCTCAGAGGGAAACGTGGGCCTCGAGTTGTGGACATGAGGACTGAGCGGACTGACGAGTTATTTATTTTGTTTCCACTCATTCTGTGACGTCATGGCACCTGCAGGTGGCACACACACGGTTAATACAATGCATGACGTATACACTGGATAACAATACACACATAAGAAGTCAGCTTCTACACCAAAAATTGCAAGCATCCATTTACAGACACTGACACATTTAATGTCGTAGAAAGTTGAAGCACTGGTCATCTGAAAGGAATGGGCTTCAAAGATTAAAAGTCATTTCACGATTCCCCCCCCCCCCTCAAAATCAAGCTTCACACAATCTTCCCATGAGTGTACTTTAATTTTTTGAAGGCACCTTCCAGACCGCAGCCTTCATATTTGTAATCAGGGCCAAGAAGGATTGAAACGGACATCATTGTTGTAACGGCCCGTTTGAAACCACAAGGGGGCGCCAAACACTAGCCTGATGCGAAACAACCAAACGATGGACAGCAAAGGAGTTGCTGGTGGAGGGACGCTGAAAATTGTGACATTATAGTTTGGCTTGTGGTGTGGCGTTATTAAAAAGGACTGATTTGTTTTAAAGAATTGAACCACTTACAGATTAAAAGAAAAAAAAAAAACGTTCAGTTGATTAAAAAGAACATCCACTAGTCTGAAAACACAACACAACAACGCACAACTCAACCTTAAATGCTGACTTTCTTGTTTTGCACATGCGGGTCAGTTCGGTCTGTAACCAGTTCACACTGGGATCTGATACTGGCCACATTAAAGCAGTAGTAGGCCTACAGGGCCTTCCCTCCAG
>NW_028177135.1:0-6255 GCF_964030765.1 Micromesistius poutassou
TGTGTGTGTGTGTGTGTGTGTGTGTGTGTGTGTGTGTGTGTGTGTGTGTGTGTGTGTGTGTGTGTGTGGTGCTCTGTGTCTGTGAATGGAGAGAGAGAGGTGGGAGGCTGGAAGTGTTGGAGCAGAAAATCTCTCTTGATCTCTTTCTTTCTCTCCCTATCTCTACCTCCCCCCCTCTCTCTCTCTCTCTCTCTCTCTCTCTCTCTCTCTCTCTCTCTACATCTCCGGTTCAGAAGCAGCTCAGCAGCAATTTGTGTGATTTCACAGCCGACTGCGTCCCTAAAAACACACTGACAGGCTTACGCTCAGGAGGGGGGAGTCAAGGGGGAGGAGAGGGGGAGGAGAGGGGGGGGGGGAGAGGGGGAGGTGGGGAAGGAGAGGGGGGGGGGAGAGGGGGAGGAGAGGGGGAGGAGGAGGAAGAGGAGGAAGAGGAGGAGGAGGAGGAGGAGGAGGAGGAGGCGGAGGAGGAGGAAGAGGAGGAGGAAAAGGAGGAGAAAGAGGAGGAAGAGGAGGAGGAAGAGGAGGAGGAGGAGGAGAGGGGGAGGAGAGGGGGGGAGAGGGGGAGGAGAGGGGGAGGAGGAGGAAGAGGAGGAGGAAGAGGAGGAGGAGGAGGAGGAAGAGGAGGAGGAGCAGGAGGAGGAAGAGGAGGAGGAAGAGGAGGAAGAGGAGGAGGAAAAGGAGGAGAAAGAGGAGGAAGAGGAGGTGGAAGAGGAGGAGGAGGAGGAGGAGGAGGAGAGGGGGAGGAGGAGGAGGAGGAGGCGGAGGAGGAAGAGGAGGAGGAAAAGGAGGTGACAGGCTGACCAGATGAGATGACGGGGGTCGTGAATGTTGAAGCAGCCACAAGCAGGACCCACCTGTTTGTGCAGCACACATGCACACGCACACACACACACACACACACACACGCACATGCACACACGCACACACACACACACAGTTCCCCTCATACTTGAAGACCACCATAGAGCTCGCCCCATCGTCTTCAAGTGTCTCATGAGTGAAATCAGAAGAACCAAGAGACAAACATCATAACTGATTCACAGCCCGTATCTCCGTCAGGCTCGTGTTGGTTCACTAACGGCCACTAACAGCCACAGGCCGCCATGCTGTGGTGTCAGCATCAGCCTCCTCATTCACTCATTCAATCCTCATTCAATAGATTCATTGATTCATTGGTTGCCGTTGAGTGAATGCGTGAAACCTTCCCCGGGATCTGTTACACAGTCGAGTGTCAGATATGTCACAACCGTTACCCTCGCATGTTAATGCTGTTACATTCATGCTATCATGTTCATGCTCTAGTATTCATGATGTCATATTTTATACACTGAATTGGTTCCACCACGGCAGGAGGGGGGGGGGTGAACCACATGGGTTGGGGTGGTGGTGGGGGTGGGCGGTGGTGGTGGGGGTGGGGGCGGTGGTGGTGGGGGTGGGCGGTGGTGGGTGGCGGTGGTGGGTGGTGGGTGTTGGTGGGTTGGGGTGGTGGTGGGGGTGGGGGCGGTGGTGGTGGGGGTGGGCGGTGGTGGGCGGTGGTGGGTGGGGGTGGGTGTTGGTGGGTGGTGGTGGTGGGGGTGGGTGTTGGTGGGTGGGTGGTGGTGGGTGGTGGTGTCGGGGACGCTGGGGGTCAATGGAAGGTCCTAGGCCCCCGACCAGCCAACTGGAAAACTCACAGGTTCAGATGTCACGGATAAGCTGCCCTATTGGCCGATTGGTCTGACAAATCTAATTAGCCCCCCCCCCCCCCCTCCTGGCGACCCACCCCTCTTAAATCACCCCCCATGGAGAGCAGGGGGGCTTACACTTCATTCATTCATACCTGCGCCACTTGGCTCTCTCCCCCCCCCCCTTCCACTCGGACAGGCCTCCCTCAGACCCCATTAGAGGTTAAGTCGTGGTGGTGTTGGGGGGGGGGGGGGGGGGGGGTAGTTTACAGCCCGTAGGATTATGTGTAGGGTAGGGTAAGGGTCGTCAGGGCACCAGACCTTAGCGGGACGGAGGTACAGGCGGGCCCTCGTCTGGTCTGCTGACCTTGTGGTTTGGATTCAGGTTCTCTCTGGTTGCTTCTCTCTGCGTCTCTCTGGGTCTCTGGGTCTCGTCTGGTTGGCTGGTCGGGTATTGATCGTGTGATTGGGTGAGGCTCACTGTGGGGGAGTGTATGTGAATGTGAACGACGCTGATAATCAGAGTCACAGCCCTTCTCTGTCCTGGCAGCGCGGCGGTGGAGCAGAGCTCGCTGCCGACCTCAGCACCGCAGAGTCGCTCCCCAGCTCCAGACTCACCTGTTCAGAGCTCACCTGGACGCTGGATAACCCCCTCACCCCCCCCTCACCCCTCCTACCAACTCATTGTATGTTGTACGTCCTGGCACTTAATGTACGCACTTATTGTATGTCCCACTTAGTTATAGTACTTAGGTGTGTGGCATCAAATCCTAGCTATCTGTGTTGTGTACGGGGAATGGGTTAACCTAGTGATGGTTAGTGTGTACGGGGAACGGGTTAACCTAGTGATGGTTAGTGTGTACGGGGAACGGGTTAACCTAGTGATGGTTAGTGTATACGGGGAACGGGTTAACCTAGTGATGGTTAGTGTGTACGGGGAACGGGTTAACCTAGTGATGGTTAGTGTGTACGGGGAACGGGTTAACCTAGTGATGGTTAGTGTGTACGGGGAACGGGTTAACCTAGTGATGGTTAGTGTGTACGGGGAACGGGTTAACCTAGTGATGGTTAGTGTGTACGGTATGTACTTACCGTTAGTCGCTGTGGATAAAAGCGTCTGCAGAACGCCCTGGCGGTAAACGATGTCATGTCTGTCACGTGACGACGGGCGCTCTCAGACCTGCTCGTGGTTTAAAACCCCCACGGAGAACATCGTCACGGAGAGCTCACCGGACCCAACGCCGGACCACCTGGTACCTACGGCTACTGTAACCATGGTTACTGTTGACCTTCCAAAGGCCACGCCGTCGATGTCATTCCCCCCCCCCCCCCGTCCACCCCCCCCCGCGCGCTCGCCGCCGTGACCTTCCTTGCTCGCCCAGCGTTTTGAATGAGATGATTTATTAGCCAAATAAATATGTTGGCTCCATTGAAATGTGTTTAAGCTATCAGAGGGGGGAGGGGGGGGGAGGGAGGGGGGAGAGGGGGGAGAGGGGGTGGAGACACTCGCCTTCTCCAAAGTGGCAACTCATAAATGAAAGGAGGGGCTTGATTTATTAAGGGGATGCGACCACATTCATTTATTTTTTGGGGGATTGTCAGGATTAAACAGGACATGCTATCAGATTCAAGAGAGAGAGAGAGAGAGAGAGAGAGAGAGGGGGAGAGAGAGAGAGGGGGAGAGAGAGAGAGAGAGAGACATACATACATACAAGAAGCCATGATGGCAGACCTTGCCTTGAGTGGGTCCGGGGGAGCCAAGATGGCGTATCAGTCATGTTGACAGCTTGAGGTTACAGGGCTCATCTGGGGAGTGAAGGGAGCCGTCCCTCTCGGTGTGGGAGGTCAGCGGGCTTAAGTTACAGCTGCTCACCTGCCACGGGCCATTCTCGCCCCGCCTGCCTCACAGCCACTGTCTCCAGTCACCCGGCGGCCATCTTGGTTTCCGTACACTACTAACGGGTGGATTTGAACTGAACGACGCAGAATTCTGCCTTCACCAAGATGGCCGACGTTAAGCTGCCGAGCCCCCCCCCCCCCCCCCCCCACCCCCAGTAGCTCTGTGACAAGTCGCCGGTTAACCTTTTTGGGACAACGTTTGCACTCGTCAACTGCAAACGGATCATTGGATCAACGGCAGTTACTGCCACAACCTGAACTAGAGATTCACCGATTGTGTTTTTATACCTTAAACCGTAATTTGTTTGTTTCAACTTTTTGTGCCCTAATAAAAACCATATTTGTCTGTTGCAATGAAAATAAGTAACACACAATGAATATTAGCGTTATTCTATCACTATTTAATTATTCACTCTATCTAAACCCTACTGTCTCAGTCTATATCCACCAGCTCCTGCTCACTAAAGAGTTGATCTTTCATTTATGTGTTCATTTATTAATCATTTTCTTGTGACCGATGCATAAACTGTGAGATCTAGCAGAGACCCCATGAATAACAAATAGGCCTACGCTTTCTCTATAAATAAAACCCAGCAAGGGATTCCAGGTTGTACGAAATCAGCATTCATCCCAAAGTTTGGAACGTTTTATCCCGGTGACCCGGGTGTGCCTGACTGACCTCCACAAGGTCAACGTGTCAATAAATTATCGGGGGGGGGGGGGGTTCTCTTAGCTTGCATCTGCCTCATTTTCCCTTTTGCATGCGTTGCAGACGACAATTATGTTGTCCGTTCGGGCCGAGTCTCGACTCTGCCAAGGTAAGCAGACTAGCTGCATAACTTAAAGACTGGCGCTTAGAAAACACATTCAGCCTACTTCACAAAGTGTGTGTGAAGTACTTCTTGAATGTTATTCTTGTACGCGAAGGTCACCACCAGCCCAGGGGTTGTTAATCAGGCACTGCGTACCAATATCAATCAATAAATCAATGTATTATTTAAAGTGCAGTCTCACCATCGAAATGGTCTCAGAACACTTAAAAAACTTCAACACACAAAAACATCAACCCATCGATAAAAACAAAATGTGGGTCAAGAATAATAATGACTTAGGATAAAAACAACAGATTACGCTCCATAGTGTTTTGAGAACAAAAATGTCTTCAACCTAGATTTAAAAGCATCCACAGACCCTGCCTCCCTAATATGTCGGGGTAGGTTATTCCATAAATATGGGGGCACGGGAGGCAAATGCTTTCTTACCAACAGATTTTTTGGTGGATGGGATGACCAAAAGACCAGCGTCAGCAGAGCGAAGGGGGAGTGCAGGTGAATAGAAGTGTAGAAACTCAGTACAAAGTACAAATGTGCAAATCCATGAAGTGCCTTGTATGTTAAGAGGAGGTACTTGAAGTCAGCCCTGGCCACGATTGGAAGCCAATGTAAGGAAATCAGTACCGGTGTTGTGTGGTCAATTTTTTTTGCTTTTTGGCAGAATCCTGGCTGCAGTGTTCTGCACAAGCTGAAGGCCTCTGGTTACGCCTTTCAGAAGACCAGAGAAAAGGGCATTGCAATAATCAAGTCTTGAAGAGACAAATGAATGAATAAGTGTCTCGGCATCACGCAATGACAAAAGTGATAAAATTTTGGCTATGTTGCTCAAATAATAGAATGCATTCTTGGTGGCAGCTTTAATGTGTGACTTAAATGTCAGTTGTGAATCAAAAATAACCTCAAGATTTCTAATGGTTGGACTTAGTAATGGTACAGCCATCAATGTTAACACTCATTTCCTCAGTGAAGTTGTTTGGGTGGCCTCACAACTAGTAGCTTGTTTTTTTTTATCAGCATTTAACATGAGAAATTTCATACACATCCAATTCTTAACTTCCAAAAGGCAGACTTCCAAATTGAAAACTTGGGAGTTGCCATTTTGGTTTACCGGAATGTATAGCTGGGAATCATCAGCATAGCAACAAAAGGAAATATTATATTTCCGGATTATATCACCAAGCAGTATCATGTACACCAAAGTTAACAGAAGAATATCCAGAGATTGTGTTGCTGTCATTTACACATTGAGTCCTGTTTGATAAGTAGGACTGAAACCATTAAATTACTGTCTGTGTTTGTATGAACCGTTTAAACAAAAGCCTAAGACTTAGGCCCTGTCCCAATTCTCCCCCTTCCCCTAGATTTGAGCCCTAACCCTAGATTTGTGTGTTCCCACCAAGGGGTAGGTAGTCCCAATACTTAAGGGAGCAAGAGGGAGTGCTGTTTTTCCCCTTAAAATCAACCCTTGAACACTAGCCAGCGCGGGAGCTGACTCGCAGCTAAGTTGCACTCAAAGCAAAGTGTTCTTGTTAAGGGGCCGAGAAATGGGACCGGGCCTTAGATAACAAGGACGGAAAAAAAGTGGGAATCATCGCGTTGTGAGCAGAGTCGAACGCAATCCCGTGCATACATATGGTGTGCCAGCGCCGCAGAAAGGCTCTTCCCATAGCGACACACACACACACACACACACAACAACCAGGACCAGCGGGTCAGCATTGTTCCGACATTAGCATTGTTTCACTAACTCCTTTAACCGAAAACCCCCGTCGACCCAGAGCCCGCCCGGGTGTAAGGGGTGCTGCAACAATCCCCGAGCCTGTCTGGGTCTGTACTGTACGCAGCAGCGGCGCACGCAA
>NW_028177134.1:0-7500 GCF_964030765.1 Micromesistius poutassou
TTTTAATAAGGACAGGGTAATGGGATTAATTCAGGGAAAGGAGGAGGAGATTGGGGTCTACCTCCATAGACTGTGTCTCTGTACGTCTGTCTCTCTTTGTCTGGTCCGTGTGTCTGTCCCTGCGTCCCCCTGTGAGCCAGTCTCCCGTCTGTCTTTTGTTGTTTCCCTCGTCCCGCTCCGCTCGCGTCCTGTCTGAGCGCCGTCTCCGTGCCGCTCGCTTATCCTCTCCCCTGCCATTAATTCCGTGCAAACGTAAATGGCTTCTTTATTCAATCGTGGCCATTCCCAGGGCGCCTTTCGCTTGTTTTACGGGTGAGAAAGATGTGTGCACGCCGCGCCGATAAGCAATTGAGTTTGAGAATTTGGTTGATTACGCTCTCCGATTGTCCTAACACATTATCTCCATCCATGCACTCTGCATCCTAAAAAGTCTCTTTGGGATCACAGGGAGGAGTCCCCCGCTTCACGCGGAGATCCTAATAGATTGTGGCCCGCCGTGGTCGGGGCCCGGCACTGAGGGGCGGGAAGCTCAAATACAACATGGCAGCCAGCGTTGGCGGGGGGGACGCCGTCAGCTTCTGTCGCCTTTTAGATACCGACCCCCTCCTACCTACACCACCACCTTTCCCCCGTTGCTCTCAGCCTCAAAGCTCCGCCGCCGCCGCCACCACCACCACCACCGCCGCCACCGCCACCACCACCACCACCACCGCCACCACCACCACCACCACCACCACCACCACCACCGCCGCCACCACCACCGCCACCACCGCCGCCGCCTCCAACCCCCGCGCGCGCCACTCGAACCAGGCTCTGACAAATTTGATTTAGCAGCTCGCACGGTTTCTCATTCCCTGGGAAAAAAAACAAATATTGTTATAATGGTAATAACATCTATTTGCCGGCTCGCGACCAAAAAACAGCGTGGGCCTTTGAAAGAGACCCCGAGCGCCAGCGTAGCCGCCTTATTCTTATTCATGAATGTGACGGTTATGCATATTAGCGCAAACTAGCTATTCTACTCACCAACATTTGGTGTGTCAATCATCCTTACAGAATACAAGAGCCACCGGTGACAAAGGCCGAGTGGGCACGATCGGCTGACAAATTGTCCCCAAAGTCGAATTTGACAGCCTTTTATGATTAATGGACTTGATTATGGAGAAATGTCTTCCTAACTCATTTCCGGCAGTTTTTCCTCGCGCTCCTCGCTGGGGTACTGGCGAGAGGAGGCGGAATGGAGATGTGTTTTTTGGCGGTGGCTGAATGAAGTGAGAAAAAAGGGGGGGGGCCGCTATGGGGAGAAAAGGGGAGGTTCAATTAAATTAGTTAGGTAGGCACTCGAAAAGGAAAATGAGACAGGTTGAGTGTAAGGTCTCGCGCTTATGAAGAGGAGAGCGGAGATAAGAGGGATGATGGGGGAGAGGGGTTGTGGAGGGCATGGGGTGCGGGGCGGGGGGGGGGGGGGGTGGAGGGTGTTGGCTGTGCTATCACCTCACAATGTGCCTTCTCTCTACACGCTGCTTCACAGGTTATAAACCAACGCCTTTAGCCATCAAACTGACTTCAAACTTCAAACTTCAAACTTAGGTCTGTAATTACTATTGTTCCCATGGTCGGGGCAAGATAGTCTAGTGGTGATTCCCAAGCAAAGGAATATGGGTTCAAACCCCAATGTCCACAGCCTACCTGTACGTAACCTTGAGCAAGTTCTCTAATTCCCCGTAGCTATTAATGACATTTGAAAACAAAACGCCACTTGATGAAAGCTGATAAATAGTAGCAGAGGGCTTTGAACTTCAAGGTTGTTTCTTCAAATTCCTGGCAAGGAAAAAATGAGAAGTTGAGGGGATGGAGCAAGTCAGGTCAACTTCATTCACATTGGTAAGGCTGTTCAGTGGAAACGACAGTGTTGTTGGAGACAACTGTGGTTTTACTGGGCGTGACCCCAGTATCACTTTCAGATATTTCCCAACAAGGCCCAATGGTTATGTCAGAAAACTCAAGAGCTCGGACACATTTCCTCTAGTGTTGTATCTGTGATCTCCCCTCTCCACTGTGTTTTTGTTAAGTTTGACCATCATTTGTCCTTCTGCAGGGACCACAATGGAAATAAGCCTTCAGGCTTTATTGTGTCATCCCTGACTATTTATGTATTTTAATGACACAGAGTGCTGTTCATATTTTATATAAAAATGAAATCAATCAATCAATTCAAGTGTCCATGAGTGAATCCTCTACGTGTAGCTGGTATGTACAGTGTGTAACAATCTGAATGCGCAAAATAACGGTGTTGCCTTAATAAGATCAGGCTTGTCAGACAATCTCAATGACTATTTTTTTCAGTTAAATTCCTTTTGTTTCTAATCACAGGATAGGAATATTACCCTAGTATCTGGAAACCTAACCCTAACCCTAACCCTATCTCAATAGTAGAACATTATTCTGTTAAGCTAAATGCTAACCACTGTTCTGTGTTGGTTCCGCAGCGCTGAATGAGCCCACCATCGACTACGGCTTCCAGAGGTTACAGAAGGTCATCCCTCGTCACCCCGGCGACCCTGAGCGGTTACCCAAGGTCAGTGTCCTCTTGACTCTCAACGGAGGTCATGCTGCACTTCTTGTTTGAACCTCCCGTTCAGTTACCCCCACAACGTGGTGTGAGTCAGTTGAAGTTATTATCATGTTAACCAGACGGATTGGCAATCATGCATTACTCTCGTCTGAGTCAGTATGTAAGTATCGTTTTTGATTTGATTTTGAGTCAAATTGAGTCAAAACGACTTTTGGGCGCTGTTCCATATTCCACAGGTCAAAGGTGCAATTCAAATGTTGGCGATTCGTGCTGTTTTGTCCCATTAGGGCTACCGTAGACCACCGCATTGCACTAAGTCGCTTAGTGCATTTTAGGGCTACTTGAGTGATGTAATTTAACAGGGGGACCAACCTTGAGACGCCTGATTGGATTTGTTCGTTCTGCTCAATGCGCTCTTGGCACTCGAAGGCCATCTTAGTGCCAGCCACTAAATAGTTCAGATCGCTCCTATAACTAGGAGCAGCTGTTTAGAGGGACAAAATGCTACTTCCTGAAATTCATATCCCTCCGCCGTCCTGGGCTTCAGAGGCCCCTCTACTTCCTGCCTGGAGCTGTTAATAGACATGGCGTATGTGTGATTAGAAACAACTGCCAATGAATATTCACCATGCGTTCGCCAGCGCCCGAGTATAAATGGAGACGGAGGAAAGGCCTTGACTGCAACCTGCACTCTTGTGTAAATGTTTTCAAATTAAACACACACACACACACACACACACACACACACACACACCCAAACACACACATGGATACTCACACACACACTCACTCCACTCAGTCACCCACACAAACACACATACATACACACACACACGCACACACACACACACACACACACACACACACACACACACACACACGCGAGTAAGAGGGCCAGGCCGGTGGTCAGGTGTGCTATGTGGCTCTGTGTCTGGTTAGCATGAAGAGATTATTCTGGCTAGGGCGGTGGCTAGGCTAACTGAGCTAGATTCCTTCAGGCAGGCAAACGGCTGCAGAGGGGAACAGAATCCGATGGGCGCTGACACTCTAAAGCAGCTGCCAAATTGAAACCATTTATCAAAATCTGACATCGGAGATCCAGTCACCAAAAAGCAGTTTATTTGTAAATTGATACTAATAGTAAGCATACATTGTCTGCCCCCCCCTTTGATGGCCTGGTTTGCAGCGAGAGTGGAATGCCCTCTCTTTTCCCTGTTAAATATTTATTTATTCAAACCAAAACTCAATAAGGCTGCAGTGGGTTTTTTCTCCCCTCCCGTCGCCCTGTGAAGCGGCGCGTCGCCCAGACGTCTTCCGACAGGAGAGAAATCACACGAGCCCCGAGAAAACGTGTTGCCCCGGGATAACGCGTTGCCACGGCGGCGCGGTTTGGCAGAGGCCAATGAGATGGGTGAGGGCAGGGTCACATGATCACTCTGGGAGGGTTAACTTGGCTTGTCACTTCTCTTTTGTTTTCACCTGCTGCATCGACTCCCCCTCCCCCGTTCCATCTCCTCCGCCGCCCTCCTCCCTCTTTGCTCTGTGAGGGACAAGCGAACGGAGATGTTTAGTGTTTGACGCGTGGCTCCTGTCAGGTCCTCAGACGCCGGGGTGGTTGATTCTCTGTGAGGAATGGGAGATCTGAGACAAAGCACAGCAGTCATGTAATTCCCGCCAGGTGACAGGGTGGTATGCTGGGAGATGTAGTCATCTCTGTCAAAACGATCACAGAGATGCTGTGGTTTTGGAGGGAGACGCACAAGTGCCTTGAAGTGAAACTCCAAAAGTGTGATTTCCATACAAGCAGTCCCAGAGACAGACAGACAGACAGACAGACAGACAGACAGGCAGACAGGCAGACAGAAAGTTGGCACAGGGACAGACCATGGGACAACATCAAAGATATAAAGGTATGCAGGATCCGCGATCGACAGACAGACGGCCCACATTCAGACAATCAGACGAACAGTTGGGATGGAAATACAGACAGACCAGACCGACACACACAGAACTGACCAACAGACACACAGACACACAGGGGGAAATGGGAAGCCAACTGGTCCTGGATGACCTCAGGGGCAGAGTCTGGATAAGGTTCAGGCCACTAATTTCATTTCCAGTCTGTCTTGGCTGCAAGTGGACACCTCCTCCCCCCCCCCCCCCCCCCTACAAACGTTATGGGTACTCCTCTCTCTCCAGATGGACAGATGGGCCTTTTGTAGTTGTTCCTCTGAGGGCAATGCACACTTCATGAACTTTTTGGATCTGTCGCTTAAAATTAGATCTCTTCAAATTATTATTTTATAATTTAGTCACTTTAATTAAGTGTTTAAGTTGTTTTGTTAATGTTTTTTGTTTTGTTTTGGGATTCACCGTGAATGGTGATTTGTGAAATGTCGAATTTAGTAAATCTACCTTTCTAGGGTCTTCTAACCAATACTGTAATCATTAATTTAAATAATCTCAGCATGTGAATCAAATGTAACTTACCTTTGATTTTAAAATGCAATGATTTCAAAATCACTCACAACATCCCCTATTTCCCCCTCATTATTTGCAAATTCTGTGAATATTAACACATGTTGTCGCACCTTTGGCACTCTCTATTGACCCTCATATCCTTTACTTGCACTTCTCTCTGAGGAATTAATTCAAATCCACTCCATGAATGACCGGATTCCCCCTTTCATTGCAAATAATGAGCAATATTCAATTCAAGGGGCTGAATTTTAATCCACTTCCTCTGAATGAATTAACCCCACCCTTCGTTTCGCGTCATTAGCATATCTGCGGCGGCGCTGTGATAATATCTAATCGCCTGGACCGCGCTAATTCCGCTCTCCGCCCATCTATATTTCATCACGCGGAGCAGCGGGAGAGGGAAGCGGCAGTGCAGGGGGGCCCAGTGGCGGTGACGGCGGCGCTAGCTAGCCAGCGAGTGGGGAGGGTAGCGGTAGCAGCGGTAGCGGTGCTAGCTGCTCGGGGGTGATTTATCATTGTTAAGGGCGGCTGTCGGACGGCTTCTCCTCCAGGGTCACGCCGAGCCCCGCTCCTCCTGCTCCTCTGAGAAGCCAGCCCCCTGTAATTAAGCCCCCAGAAACCAGCGGAGGAGCAGGAGAGATTGGTGGGGTGGGGCGGACGTGTCAGGAGCCGGACAGGAGAGAGGGCAAGGAGGTGGGGCGGAGGGAGGGCTGCCGGGAGGTTTTACAAGACCCAGGTTGGGTTTGGGGGGGGGGGGGGGGGGGGGGGGGGAAGGGGGAGATGCAAGGCGAGGGCTGTGATGTTTTTTTTTCCAGGTTGATGTATACTTGGCCATGGCAAGATTTTTTTCTGTATGAATAAATTTAATTGGTTGTTTGACAGGAACTAGCTATTTTCACTTCCTGCTAAGAAGGGGCGAAAGGGCCTGGAATTGAATTAGCAGATTTGGGAACCGACACATGGCAAAGAAAAAAAAAATGAAACATCCCCTGTAAGAAAGCATATGCTTGTCTAAGGTCATAAATCAAAATTTGGTTTAATTTCCTATCTATAGAGGATGGTCGCCCTGTTGAAAATAGTATTTTTTTCATTTTATCATACCTGGTCTTCATTCGGCCTGCTGGTTCTGTGAGTTATTCCACATTAAGCCACTAAAGTGCCCTAAAGAGACACGCATTCTGTGCAAGATGTGTGGTCTGTCATTGAGAAATACGGTATGCTGCTCAGAGAGGGAGAGGGCCGCAGAGAGCCGGGCAGATGAAATGATTTTTCCCAATGGTTCTGTCCATAAAGAGACAGCAGGGCCTCGCTTACTCACTCCCCGTCTTCGCTCTCTCCCTCCCGCATTCTCTTTCTCCCTTTCTCCAGCTTTCTCTCCTTCTCTTTATTTCTCATTTTCTCTGACTCCCTCCCTCTCTCCCTCTTTCTTTCTCTTTCTCATTTTCTACCGTCTCCCTCTCCCTTTCTTTCTCCTATCCCCTCCCTAACTCTCTCCCTCGCTCTCTTACTTTCTCATTTTTTCTCTCACTCTCTCCCCTTCTCTCACACAATTTCTCTTTCTCTCCCTTTCACACACAGAAATGTGCAAATACACTCACACACCTAACCAACACACAAATGCAGATGTGTGTAGATGCAGAAATATTACTAACAAATGCACATGTACCTATGTACATGTCTGGGCAACCCTGAGAGTGTGTGTATGTATGTGTATCTGTACGTGTATGTGAGTGTGTAAGTGTGTGTGTGTGTGTGTGCGTGTGTGTGTACATTTGTGTATAATCCTGGATGGATATGTGTGTGTGTGTTTGTGTTTGTGTGTGCATTTGTGTGTAACCCTGGATATGTGTGTGTGTGTGTGTGCGTGTGTGTGTGTGTGTGTGTGTGCGTGTGTGCGTGTGTGTGTGTGTGTGTGTGGAGATGTGTGGCTGTGAAGATGTTTGTGTAACCCTGTGTGTGTGTGTGTGAGCAGGGGCTGCACACGCTCCCAGTAATGGAGATCACAGAGTGACTGATGGCGTAGCGGAGACCTCCAGCCACTCCGCCACTACATTTCACAAGCGGCCAATCAGAGCGGCCGAGGCTCTGGCCCCTGACAGCCTATCTCACAGGTTAAACCCACCGCTGTCATCGCTCCTTTCTGTCATCGTCTCCCCAGCCGCCGCTGCCCGGGAATATTTCTATCCCTCTCTTATTGTTCAGGGGACACTGGTTTCTACAGCCAGAGATTCCAGTTCAGGTTCAGGAAAAAAGCGAAAAGTCCCCTCCTGTATTTTGTGCCAGTCCTCTGGGCGCGGTCATCTGCTTAAGCCAGAGCTAATGAGTGAGTGAGCCGGGGCAGAGCATGGTCAGTGCAAAAACAAAACATGGATTTCTTGTATTTGTCCTCCCCTGTTGAAATTGGATCTGATTTTCCTATCAACCTACATTCAGGGGATTTATGC
>NW_028177133.1:0-38000 GCF_964030765.1 Micromesistius poutassou
GCTCAGGACGTTATCACGACTTTGATTGAACAACAATCCAAACTCCAGGAAAAATTGACTGACCTTGAAGGAAGATCAAGAAGAAATAACATCCGTATCTGGGGAGTGAAAGAAGGGCTAGAGGGGGACTCGGCCAAAAAATACATCGAAGAACTAATTCGCAAGGAGCTAGATGTACCTGGTGGCGAGGAGCTACAGATCCAGAGAGCACACAGGGCACCGGCCCCCAAACCAGCTGAAAACAAACCAGCGAGAGCAATCATTGTGAACTTTCTGAGCTTTGATATCAAAGAGAACGTCCTCAAGACGGCGTGGAAGAAGAACGTGCAGGTGGCCGGGCAACGAGTGACATTCGATCATGATTATTCTACGGAGATAGCAGCTAAGCGTCGGGACTACGCCGGTCTTAAAAGGATTCTCAAGGGAAAAGGTCTCCGTTTCCAATCACCCATGGCCACGCTGAGGATCCACTGGAGTGACGGAACCAAGGTCTACGACAACCCACAGGAGGCAGCCAGGGCGATGCGACAGAGAGGATTGGAGGTACCAGTTCGGGGAGAGGAAGGACCTACGCTGCTGCAGAGAGCCGGGGCAATACGCAAGTGGACCAGGGTCGGGAGACGAGAGTGCGGAGATCGCCCCGGTACGCGAACAACGAGGGACCCGAACTGAGGATGAATAATGAGGGACGGGATGGGAGCGCGATTTATGTGTCCATTGATGTCACTTGGAACTAACACTGAGAAAGAACATGACATACCATCTTGCCATCTTCGACTCTAGGCTTTTATGGGTGAGTAGGAAAAGGATTGTAGATCGCAAGTGCACATTTTATTTTGTAGGATAACATATATAAAGGACACCAAGCGATTAACACAAAGGTTAATTGGCCTACAACTGAGTGCAAGGGGTATTTTCTTATGGTTGACCTCAATGTTATTTGATCTGGTTTTGTTGCCCGCAATGTTCAGACTATTTGATAAATGTAACTCTGAAACAAGTTTTGACCGGGAGATACGGAGTTTAGTATATGGAAATGTTGGACAATTTTAGTGAGCTTGGGAGACCCATAGCATTGGACGTCTTCGCCACTAGGGGGGGCCCATTCACTAGGGATGGTTTTACCCCCTGCCCTCCAACAGGGAGAAGGGGAATAGTTTTTAAAACCCTGTTTACCTTGGGAGACCGAACCTTGTTCTTTTGTTTTTGTTTGTTTAGTTTAGCGGTTTCTGCTGATTTATTGTGTGTGACTCTTGACATGTGGGGAGCTGATGAAGGGCACTCTGAGGAGCTGTACAATGGATAGGGGTCTGCAAATGGTGTCTTTGAATGTTAATGGAATGAACAACCCGGTCAAAAGGGCTAAGGTATTGGCAAAATTTAGGAAGGAGGGGTCCGTGGTCATATTTCTGCAAGAAACTCACTTGTCATCACAAGAGCACGACAAATTAAAACGGTTTGGATATGATAATACATTCCACAGCTCATTCCAACAGACCAATAGGAGAGGAGTGGCCACTTTAATCAAGAATTCTGTGAAATTTGACATAGCTAAGGAGATATGCGATAAGGAGGGGAGGTATGTGATGGTTAAAGGTAAGATGGAAGGGCAAATGGTCACGTTACTCAATATCTATGCACCACCAGATAGTGATAGGAAATTCTTTGAGACTATATTCGATATCATAGCAGAGGAAACAGAAGGTACTCTTATCTGCGCAGGGGACTTCAATGTGGTACTCGATCATAAATTAGACACCACAAGTACCAACAGGAGTAGGGCACGTATCAGTAGGTACGTAAACATACAACTGTCAGAACTAGGAATTGTGGATGTGTGGAGGGATATGCACTTATTAGACAGGGATTACACTCATTACTCGCACCGATATTCAACCTACTCCAGGATTGACTACTTTTTTATGACGGCAGGGGACCGACACAGGGTGGAGGACTGTAGAATAGGGGTAACGGACCTATCCGACCATAGTGCTATATACCTGACGGTGGACTTGAACAGCAGGAGGAGGAAGACTGAGTGGAGAATGAATGTAGGACTATTAAACAATAAGGATTTGGTAGAAGGGATAAGGCGAGATATAATTAGATACAGAGAGGAGAATGATAATGGAGAAGTGGACCCGACTATTTTGTGGGACGCACTAAAATCAGTAATAAGAGGGAAGTTAATAGCACAAGCATCTCTCCTCAAACGAGTCAGACTGGAACTCTATCAAAACTTAATCGGGCAACTTAAAAAACTAGAGGAACATCACCAAGAACTGAATACCATCGAGACGCTAGACAGGGTTAAGGAAGTAAGAGGGAAGATTGATCAGTTACTATTGACAGAAGTAGAGAAGAAGGCCAGATTTGTGAAGCAGTCTTATTATGAGGGAGGGCCGAAAGCAAGTAAATTATTAGCCAGACGGATAAGGATGCAACAAAAGTTAAACACTGTACATAAAATTAGGGATCCCACGACTGATGAGCTAGTAAGAGAACCAGAGGACATAGAGAGGGTCTTTGTCGATTATTATAAAGCATTATACACACAACCCACAGCAGCAGAGCCAGATAAGATGAAGGAATTTTTAGATGGTCTGGAACTGCCATCAATAGGACGAATACAGAATGACCTCCTGACCTCTGATATAACAGAAGAGGAATTAGAGGAATCAATAAGTAGGCTTAAAAATGGCAAGTCGGCAGGTAGCGATGGATAGTTTTATAAGGTATTCAGGCAGGAGCTGAACCCAATATTGATGGCATCATTAAGGTATACGATGAAGGAGGGCAAAACTCCCCCCTCTTGGAAGGAAGCTAACATCACCACGATCCCAAAAGAAGGGAAGGACAAAGACCTGTGCAGTAGTTTCAGACCGATATCCATACTTAATGTAGATTATAAAATATACACCTCAATACTGTCGAAGAGGTTTGGGACATTCATGCCAGATGTAGTGGATGAGGGCCAGGCCGGCTTTATAAGAGGAAGGCAAACACAGGACAACATAAGGAAGACCATTCATATTGTGGATGAGACACAGAAGAGAGGAGAGAGTGCGGCCCTGGTGAGTTTAGATGCTGAAAAGGCCTTTGACTGTGTAAGCTGGACATACCTTTTCATTGTGTTAGAAAAGTTAGGATTCAATGATAGTTCAGTTAAATGCATCAAAGCATTGTACCAAGAACCAACCGCAAGAGTGAGGGTGAATGGGAGTCTATCAGATAGGTTTATATTAGGACGATCGACTCGACAGGGCTGCTGCCTATCACCCACGCTCTTCGCTGTTTTCATGGAGCCCTTGGCCCAAGCAATTAGACAGCACCGGGACATCAGGGGAGTAGAGATAAGAGGGACAGAACATAAATTGGGCCTGTTTGCGGACGACCTGCTGGTGTACATGACACAACCAGATGTAAGCTTTCCGGCTCTGATGGGCTTACTACAGGAATATGGACACTATTCAGGGTATAAAATTAATGTGACGAAGACACAGATCTTGACGCTGAATTACTCACCTCCAAAAGGGCTCAAAGAAAGTTTCAAAATCAGATGGGACTCAGATAAAATGAAATATTTGGGGGTATACATTTCGAAAGGGATAGACAAATTATACGATGCAAATTATCCACGCATAAACCAAGAAATAAACAAGGATCTGAGAAGGTGGTCACTTATCAACCTCGATTTTAGCTCAAGGATAGAAGTGGTCAAAATGAACATGCTGCCAAGACTGCTGTATCTATTCCAGTCTCTGCCTATACAGATACCACATAATCAATTCAGGGAGTGGGACAAATTGATATCTCGTTTTATTTGGGGAGGGAAAAGACCAAGGGTTAGGTTTGCGACTATGCAGTTGCCCAAAGAGAGGGGGGGTTTGGCAGTGCCCAATCTCGAGGATTATTATTATGCAGCGCAGCTCAGGGCGGTGCTATGCTGGTGCGATTCAAATTATGAAGCCAGATGGAGGTTCATAGAAACTGGAGGGCTAGCAGGGAGAGAGGGCTTTCAGATCCAGACAATGTTAGGGGATAGGGAACTTTTTAGGACACAGGGGAAATTATTGGATGCAATCACCAAATTCACTTTAGACATCTGGAACACTGTAATTAAGAGGTATAAACTGGAAAAGGAAACCAAGGTTCTTAGATGGCTGGCTCATGACAGTAGGTTTCAACCAGGGAAAGATGATTGGAGTTTTAAGAGATGGGAGATTAGGGGTATCACGGCAATATGTACTATAATGGATAAAGGGGAGATACAAAGCTTTCAGTGTCTTGAGGACAAATTTGATTTGGGGGGTGGAGACTATTATAGGTATATACAGGTGAAAGATTATTATGGTAAGGAAATAAAAATAGACAAATCTGTAGGACGGAACCCGCTGATTCAATTGGTGGTTAATGCATATGAAGGGAAGAAAGTGAGGGCCATTTCAGCTTTATACCAAGCACTGCATGAGAACAGGGGTAACTCAACGAATTATATAAAGGACAAGTGGGACAGAGAATTGGAGATAGAGATGACCGAGGAGGAATGGGAAAATGTATGTAGGATTCAGCACTCGGCCACGGCTTCACGGTTGTGGAGGGAGTTTGGTTGGAAGAATGTCATCCGGTTCTTCATAACACCAAAAGTAAAGGGGAGGTATGCACCAGAACATAATGACTGCTGGAGACAGTGTGGCCAGGTTGGGGCTGACCATACACACATATTTTGGAAGTGCCCCAAGTTGAAGGTGTACTGGGAAGAAATATGGGGGATATTGAAGAAGATTTTGGGTTATGAAGTGCCTATGACTGGATTGGTGCTATACTTGGGAAATCTGACTGAGATAAACATACAAGCTGGGGATTTGTATCTGGTCAGGATCTTGCTTGTCGCTAGTCGGAAAGCTATAACTAGGGCATGGTATAAGGTTGACCCGCCTACAAAAGAAGAGTGGTTAAGTGCTGTAGAGGAAATATACGATATGGAAAGGTTCACGTTTATACTGAGAGTGCAAGGGGGAAAGCTTGACTCGAGATGGGTAAAATGGATTGAGTACAAGAGAGAGGAACAAATGTAACGTTTATAGGACGCCACATGACCATGAAACCTGCAAGAGATGTTGTTTGAATAAGGAGTAGCCCACATGTCACACTGTCATTTTATTTTTTATTTTTTATTATCATTGTTATTACATTATTATTATTTCTGTTTAGTTATTTTGTTGTCTGTATTATTATGGTTGCAATGAAACTGTGATTATCTGTAATTTGTAAAACTGCCAATAAAAATTTAAGTTACAAAAAAAAAAAAACTGGAAAAGTTGATAACTCAGTCCCTTTCAATGCAAACGTGTAACTGAGCTTAAATAGGGTTATTTATGCCATCGCGCACCATTTGGAAGTGGAAAGCAGTTGTTTTGACTATAATTCACGTGTTAGGGTCAAAAACACATTGTGGGTCAAAACATGCTTTTCTCGCTCTGAAAAGCATTTTGCACGCATAAAAACTGGAAAAGTTGATAACTCAGTCCCTTTCAATGCAAACGTGTAACTGAGCTTAAATAGGGTTATTTATGCCATCGCGCACCATTTGGAAGAGGAGAGCAGTTGTTTTGACTATAATTCACGTGTTAGGGTCAAAAACACATTGTGGGTCAAAACATGCTTTTCTCGCTCTGAAAAGCATTTTGCACGCATAAAAACTGGAAAAGTTGATAACTCAGTCCCTTTCAATGCAAACGTGTAACTGAGCTTAAATAGGGTTATTTATGCCATCGCGCACCATTTGGAAGTGGAGAGCAGTTGTTTTGACTATAATTCACGTGTTAGGGTCAAAAACACATTGTGGGTCAAAACATGCTTTTCTCGCTCTGAAAAGCATTTTGCACGCATAAAAACTGGAAAAGTTGATAACTCAGTCCCTTTCAATGCAAACGTGTAACTGAGCTTAAATAGGGTTATTTATGCCATCGCGCACCATTTGGAAGTGGAGAGCAGTTGTTTTGACTATAATTCACGTGTTAGGGTCAAAAGCACCTTTTTGGTCAAAAAGTGATTCTCTCGCTCTGAAAAGCACTTTGCACGCATAAAAACTGGAAAAGTGAATAACTCAGTCCCTTTCAATGCAAACGTGTAACTGAGCTTAAATAGGGTTATTTATGCCATCGCGCACCATTTGGAAGTGGAGAGCAGTTGTTTTGACTATAATTCACGTGTTAGGGTCAAAAACACATTGTGGGTCAAAACATGCTTTTCTCGCTCTGAAAAGCATTTTGCACGCATAAAAACTGGAAAAGTTGATAACTCAGTCCCTTTCAATGCAAACGTGTAACTGAGCTTAAATAGGGTTATTTATGCCATCGCGCACCATTTGGAAGTGGAGAGCAGTTGTTTTGACTATAATTCACGTGTTAGGGTCAAAAACACATTGTGGGTCAAAACATGCTTTTCTCGCTCTGAAAAGCATTTTGCACGCATAAAAACTGGAAAAGTTGATAACTCAGTCCCTTTCAATGCAAACGTGTAACTGAGCTTAAATAGGGTTATTTATGCCATCGCGCACCATTTGGAAGTGGAGAGCAGTTGTTTTGACTATAATTCACGTGTTAGGGTCAAAAGCACCTTTTTGGTCAAAAAGTGATTCTCTCGCTCTGAAAAGCACTTTGCACGCATAAAAACTGGAAAAGTGAATAACTCAGTCACTTTCAATGCAAACGTGTAACTGAGCTTAAATAGGGTTATTTATGCCATCGCGCACCATTTGGAAGTGGAGAGCAGTTGTTTTGACTATAATTCACGTGTTAGGGTCAAAAACACATTGTGGGTCAAAACATGCTTTTCTCGCTCTGAAAAGCATTTTGCACGCATAAAAACTGGAAAAGTTGATAACTCAGTCCCTTTCAATGCAAACGTGTAACTGAGCTTAAATAGGGTTATTTATGCCATCGCGCACCATTTGGAAGTGGAGAGCAGTTGTTTTGACTATAATTCACGTGTTAGGGTCAAAAACACATTGTGGGTCAAAACATGCTTTTCTCGCTCTGAAAAGCATTTTGCACGCATAAAAACTGGAAAAGTTGATAACTCAGTCCCTTTCAATGCAAACGTGTAACTGAGCTTAAATAGGGTTATTTATGCCATCGCGCACCATTTGGAAGTGGAGAGCAGTTGTTTTGACTATAATTCACGTGTTAGGGTCAAAAGCACCTTTTTGGTCAAAAAGTGATTCTCTCGCTCTGAAAAGCACTTTGCACGCATAAAAACTGGAAAAGTGAATAACTCAGTCACTTTCAATGCAAACGTGTAACTGAGCTTAAATAGGGTTATTTATGCCATCGCGCACCATTTGGAAGTGGAGAGCAGTTGTTTTGACTATAATTCACGTGTTAGGGTCAAAAGCACCTTTTTGGTCAAAAAGTGATTCTCTCGCTCTGAAAAGCACTTTGCACGCATAAAAACTGGAAAAGTGAATAACTCAGTGCCTTTCAATGCAAACGTGTAACTGAGCTTAAATAGGGTTATTTATGCCATCGCGCACCATTTGGAAGTGGAGAGCAGTTGTTTTGACTATAATTCACGTGATAGGGTCAAAAACACATTGTGGGTCAAAACATGCTTTTCTCGCTCTGAAAAGCATTTTGCACGCATAAAAACTGGAAAAGTTGATAACTCAGTCCCTTTCAATGCAAACGTGTAACTGAGCTTAAATAGGGTTATTTATGCCATCGCGCACCATTTGGAAGAGGAGAGCAGTTGTTTTGACTATAATTCACGTGTTAGGGTCAAAAACACATTGTGGGTCAAAACATGCTTTTCTCGCTCTGAAAAGCATTTTGCACGCATAAAAACTGGAAAAGTTGATAACTCAGTCCCTTTCAATGCAAACGTGTAACTGAGCTTAAATAGGGTTATTTATGCCATCGCGCACCATTTGGAAGTGGAGAGCAGTTGTTTTGACTATAATTCACGTGTTAGGGTCAAAAACACATTGTGGGTCAAAACATGCTTTTCTCGCTCTGAAAAGCATTTTGCACGCATAAAAACTGGAAAAGTTGATAACTCAGTCCCTTTCAATGCAAACGTGTAACTGAGCTTAAATAGGGTTATTTATGCCATCGCGCACCATTTGGAAGTGGAGAGCAGTTGTTTTGACTATAATTCACGTGTTAGGGTCAAAAGCACCTTTTTGGTCAAAAAGTGATTCTCTCGCTCTGAAAAGCACTTTGCACGCATAAAAACTGGAAAAGTGAATAACTCAGTCACTTTCAATGCAAACGTGTAACTGAGCTTAAATAGGGTTATTTATGCCATCGCGCACCATTTGGAAGTGGAGAGCAGTTGTTTTGACTATAATTCACGTGTTAGGGTCAAAAACACATTGTGGGTCAAAACATGCTTTTCTCGCTCTGAAAAGCATTTTGCACGCATAAAAACTGGAAAAGTTGATAACTCAGTCCCTTTCAATGCAAACGTGTAACTGAGCTTAAATAGGGTTATTTATGCCATCGCGCACCATTTGGAAGTGGAGAGCAGTTGTTTTGACTATAATTCACGTGTTAGGGTCAAAAACACATTGTGGGTCAAAACATGCTTTTCTCGCTCTGAAAAGCATTTTGCACGCATAAAAACTGGAAAAGTTGATAACTCAGTCCCTTTCAATGCAAACGTGTAACTGAGCTTAAATAGGGTTATTTATGCCATCGCGCACCATTTGGAAGTGGAGAGCAGTTGTTTTGACTATAATTCACGTGTTAGGGTCAAAAGCACCTTTTTGGTCAAAAAGTGATTCTCTCGCTCTGAAAAGCACTTTGCACGCATAAAAACTGGAAAAGTGAATAACTCAGTCACTTTCAATGCAAACGTGTAACTGAGCTTAAATAGGGTTATTTATGCCATCGCGCACCATTTGGAAGTGGAGAGCAGTTGTTTTGACTATAATTCACGTGTTAGGGTCAAAAACACATTGTGGGTCAAAACATGCTTTTCTCGCTCTGAAAAGCATTTTGCACGCATAAAAACTGGAAAAGTTGATAACTCAGTCCCTTTCAATGCAAACGTGTAACTGAGCTTAAATAGGGTTATTTATGCCATCGCGCACCATTTGGAAGTGGAGAGCAGTTGTTTTGACTATAATTCACGTGTTAGGGTCAAAAGCACCTTTTTGGTCAAAAAGTGATTCTCTCGCTCTGAAAAGCACTTTGCACGCATAAAAACTGGAAAAGTGAATAACTCAGTCCCTTTCAATGCAAACGTGTAACTGAGCTTAAATAGGGTTATTTATGCCATCGCGCACCATTTGGAAGTGGAGAGCAGTTGTTTTGACTATAATTCACGTGTTAGGGTCAAAAACACATTGTGGGTCAAAACATGCTTTTCTCGCTCTGAAAAGCATTTTGCACGCATAAAAACTGGAAAAGTTGATAACTCAGTCCCTTTCAATGCAAACGTGTAACTGAGCTTAAATAGGGTTATTTATGCCATCGCGCACCATTTGGAAGTGGAGAGCAGTTGTTTTGACTATAATTCACGTGTTAGGGTCAAAAGCACCTTTTTGGTCAAAAAGTGATTCTCTCGCTCTGAAAAGCACTTTGCACGCATAAAAACTGGAAAAGTGAATAACTCAGTCACTTTCAATGCAAACGTGTAACTGAGCTTAAATAGGGTTATTTATGCCATCGCGCACCATTTGGAAGTGGAGAGCAGTTGTTTTGACTATAATTCACGTGTTAGGGTCAAAAACACATTGTGGGTCAAAACATGCTTTTCTCGCTCTGAAAAGCATTTTGCACGCATAAAAACTGGAAAAGTTGATAACTCAGTCCCTTTCAATGCAAACGTGTAACTGAGCTTAAATAGGGTTATTTATGCCATCGCGCACCATTTGGAAGTGGAGAGCAGTTGTTTTGACTATAATTCACGTGTTAGGGTCAAAAGCACCTTTTTGGTCAAAAAGTGATTCTCTCGCTCTGAAAAGCACTTTGCACGCATAAAAACTGGAAAAGTGAATAACTCAGTCCCTTTCAATGCAAACGTGTAACTGAGCTTAAATAGGGTTATTTATGCCATCGCGCACCATTTGGAAGTGGAGAGCAGTTGTTTTGACTATAATTCACGTGTTAGGGTCAAAAACACATTGTGGGTCAAAACATGCTTTTCTCGCTCTGAAAAGCATTTGCACGCATAAAAACTGGAAAAGTTGATAACTCAGTCCCTTTCAATGCAAACGTGTAACTGAGCTTAAATAGGGTTATTTATGCCATCGCGCACCATTTGGAAGTGGAGAGCAGTTGTTTTGACTATAATTCACGTGTTAGGGTCAAAAACACATTGTGGGTCAAAACATGCTTTTCTCGCTCTGAAAAGCATTTTGCACGCATAAAAACTGGAAAAGTTGATAACTCAGTCCCTTTCAATGCAAACGTGTAACTGAGCTTAAATAGGGTTATTTATGCCATCGCGCACCATTTGGAAGTGGAGAGCAGTTGTTTTGACTATAATTCACGTGTTAGGGTCAAAAGCACCTTTTTGGTCAAAAAGTGATTCTCTCGCTCTGAAAAGCACTTTGCACGCATAAAAACTGGAAAAGTGAATAACTCAGTCACTTTCAATGCAAACGTGTAACTGAGCTTAAATAGGGTTATTTATGCCATCGCGCACCATTTGGAAGTGGAGAGCAGTTGTTTTGACTATAATTCACGTGTTAGGGTCAAAAACACATTGTGGGTCAAAACATGCTTTTCTCGCTCTGAAAAGCATTTTGCACGCATAAAAACTGGAAAAGTTGATAACTCAGTCCCTTTCAATGCAAACGTGTAACTGAGCTTAAATAGGGTTATTTATGCCATCGCGCACCATTTGGAAGTGGAGAGCAGTTGTTTTGACTATAATTCACGTGTTAGGGTCAAAAACACATTGTGGGTCAAAACATGCTTTTCTCGCTCTGAAAAGCATTTTGCACGCATAAAAACTGGAAAAGTTGATAACTCAGTCCCTTTCAATGCAAACGTGTAACTGAGCTTAAATAGGGTTATTTATGCCATCGCGCACCATTTGGAAGTGGAGAGCAGTTGTTTTGACTATAATTCACGTGTTAGGGTCAAAAGCACCTTTTTGGTCAAAAAGTGATTCTCTCGCTCTGAAAAGCACTTTGCACGCATAAAAACTGGAAAAGTGAATAACTCAGTGCCTTTCAATGCAAACGTGTAACTGAGCTTAAATAGGGTTATTTATGCCATCGCGCACCATTTGGAAGTGGAGAGCAGTTGTTTTGACTATAATTCACGTGTTAGGGTCAAAAACACATTGTGGGTCAAAACATGCTTTTCTCGCTCTGAAAAGCATTTTGCACGCATAAAAACTGGAAAAGTTGATAACTCAGTCCCTTTCAATGCAAACGTGTAACTGAGCTTAAATAGGGTTATTTATGCCATCGCGCACCATTTGGAAGTGGAGAGCAGTTGTTTTGACTATAATTCACGTGTTAGGGTCAAAAACACATTGTGGGTCAAAACATGCTTTTCTCGCTCTGAAAAGCATTTTGCACGCATAAAAACTGGAAAAGTTGATAACTCAGTCCCTTTCAATGCAAACGTGTAACTGAGCTTAAATAGGGTTATTTATGCCATCGCGCACCATTTGGAAGTGGAGAGCAGTTGTTTTGACTATAATTCACGTGTTAGGGTCAAAAACACATTGTGGGTCAAAACATGCTTTTCTCGCTCTGAAAAGCATTTTGCACGCATAAAAACTGGAAAAGTTGATAACTCAGTCCCTTTCAATGCAAACGTGTAACTGAGCTTAAATAGGGTTATTTATGCCATCGCGCACCATTTGGAAGTGGAGAGCAGTTGTTTTGACTATAATTCACGTGTTAGGGTCAAAAGCACCTTTTTGGTCAAAAAGTGATTCTCTCGCTCTGAAAAGCACTTTGCACGCATAAAAACTGGAAAAGTGAATAACTCAGTCCCTTTCAATGCAAACGTGTAACTGAGCTTAAATAGGGTTATTTATGCCATCGCGCACCATTTGGAAGTGGAGAGCAGTTGTTTTGACTATAATTCACGTGTTAGGGTCAAAAACACATTGTGGGTCAAAACATGCTTTTCTCGCTCTGAAAAGCATTTTGCACGCATAAAAACTGGAAAAGTTGATAACTCAGTCCCTTTCAATGCAAACGTGTAACTGAGCTTAAATAGGGTTATTTATGCCATCGCGCACCATTTGGAAGTGGAGAGCAGTTGTTTTGACTATAATTCACGTGTTAGGGTCAAAAGCACCTTTTTGGTCAAAAAGTGATTCTCTCGCTCTGAAAAGCACTTTGCACGCATAAAAACTGGAAAAGTGAATAACTCAGTCACTTTCAATGCAAACGTGTAACTGAGCTTAAATAGGGTTATTTATGCCATCGCGCACCATTTGGAAGTGGAGAGCAGTTGTTTTGACTATAATTCACGTGTTAGGGTCAAAAGCACCTTTTTGGTCAAAAAGTGATTCTCTCGCTCTGAAAAGCATTTTGCACGCATAAAAACTGGAAAAGTGAATAACTCAGTGCCTTTCAATGCAAACGTGTAACTGAGCTTAAATAGGGTTATTTATGCCATCGCGCACCATTTGGAAGAGGAGAGCAGTTGTTTTGACTATAATTCACGTGTTAGGGTCAAAAACACATTGTGGGTCAAAACATGCTTTTCTCGCTCTGAAAAGCATTTTGCACGCATAAAAACTGGAAAAGTTGATAACTCAGTCCCTTTCAATGCAAACGTGTAACTGAGCTTAAATAGGGTTATTTATGCCATCGCGCACCATTTGGAAGTGGAGAGCAGTTGTTTTGACTATAATTCACGTGTTAGGGTCAAAAACACATTGAGGGTCAAAACATGCTTTTCTCGCTCTGAAAAGCATTTTGCACGCATAAAAACTGGAAAAGTTGATAACTCAGTCCCTTTCAATGCAAACGTGTAACTGAGCTTAAATAGGGTTATTTATGCCATCGCGCACCATTTGGAAGTGGAGAGCAGTTGTTTTGACTATAATTCACGTGTTAGGGTCAAAAGCACCTTTTTGGTCAAAAAGTGATTCTCTCGCTCTGAAAAGCACTTTGCACGCATAAAAACTGGAAAAGTGAATAACTCAGTCACTTTCAATGCAAACGTGTAACTGAGCTTAAATAGGGTTATTTATGCCATCGCGCACCATTTGGAAGTGGAGAGCAGTTGTTTTGACTATAATTCACGTGTTAGGGTCAAAAGCACCTTTTTGGTCAAAAAGTGATTCTCTCGCTCTGAAAAGCACTTTGCACGCATAAAAACTGGAAAAGTGAATAACTCAGTGCCTTTCAATGCAAACGTGTAACTGAGCTTAAATAGGGTTATTTATGCCATCGCGCACCATTTGGAAGTGGAGAGCAGTTGTTTTGACTATAATTCACGTGTTAGGGTCAAAAACACATTGTGGGTCAAAACATGCTTTTCTCGCTCTGAAAAGCATTTTGCACGCATAAAAACTGGAAAAGTTGATAACTCAGTCCCTTTCAATGCAAACGTGTAACTGAGCTTAAATAGGGTTATTTATGCCATCGCGCACCATTTGGAAGTGGAGAGCAGTTGTTTTGACTATAATTCACGTGTTAGGGTCAAAAACACATTGTGGGTCAAAACATGCTTTTCTCGCTCTGAAAAGCATTTTGCACGCATAAAAACTGGAAAAGTTGATAACTCAGTCCCTTTCAATGCAAACGTGTAACTGAGCTTAAATAGGGTTATTTATGCCATCGCGCACCATTTGGAAGTGGAGAGCAGTTGTTTTGACTATAATTCACGTGTTAGGGTCAAAAACACATTGTGGGTCAAAACATGCTTTTCTCGCTCTGAAAAGCATTTTGCACGCATAAAAACTGGAAAAGTTGATAACTCAGTCCCTTTCAATGCAAACGTGTAACTGAGCTTAAATAGGGTTATTTATGCCATCGCGCACCATTTGGAAGTGGAGAGCAGTTGTTTTGACTATAATTCACGTGTTAGGGTCAAAAGCACCTTTTTGGTCAAAAAGTGATTCTCTCGCTCTGAAAAGCACTTTGCACGCATAAAAACTGGAAAAGTGAATAACTCAGTCCCTTTCAATGCAAACGTGTAACTGAGCTTAAATAGGGTTATTTATGCCATCGCGCACCATTTGGAAGTGGAGAGCAGTTGTTTTGACTATAATTCACGTGTTAGGGTCAAAAACACATTGTGGGTCAAAACATGCTTTTCTCGCTCTGAAAAGCATTTTGCACGCATAAAAACTGGAAAAGTTGATAACTCAGTCCCTTTCAATGCAAACGTGTAACTGAGCTTAAATAGGGTTATTTATGCCATCGCGCACCATTTGGAAGTGGAGAGCAGTTGTTTTGACTATAATTCACGTGTTAGGGTCAAAAGCACCTTTTTGGTCAAAAAGTGATTCTCTCGCTCTGAAAAGCACTTTGCACGCATAAAAACTGGAAAAGTGAATAACTCAGTCACTTTCAATGCAAACGTGTAACTGAGCTTAAATAGGGTTATTTATGCCATCGCGCACCATTTGGAAGTGGAGAGCAGTTGTTTTGACTATAATTCACGTGTTAGGGTCAAAAGCACCTTTTTGGTCAAAAAGTGATTCTCTCGCTCTGAAAAGCATTTTGCACGCATAAAAACTGGAAAAGTGAATAACTCAGTGCCTTTCAATGCAAACGTGTAACTGAGCTTAAATAGGGTTATTTATGCCATCGCGCACCATTTGGAAGTGGAGAGCAGTTGTTTTGACTATAATTCACGTGTTAGGGTCAAAAACACATTGTGGGTCAAAACATGCTTTTCTCGCTCTGAAAAGCATTTTGCACGCATAAAAACTGGAAAAGTTGATAACTCAGTCCCTTTCAATGCAAACGTGTAACTGAGCTTAAATAGGGTTATTTATGCCATCGCGCACCATTTGGAAGAGGAGAGCAGTTGTTTTGACTATAATTCACGTGTTAGGGTCAAAAACACATTGTGGGTCAAAACATGCTTTTCTCGCTCTGAAAAGCATTTTGCACGCATAAAAACTGGAAAAGTTGATAACTCAGTCCCTTTCAATGCAAACGTGTAACTGAGCTTAAATAGGGTTATTTATGCCATCGCGCACCATTTGGAAGTGGAGAGCAGTTGTTTTGACTATAATTCACGTGTTAGGGTCAAAAACACATTGAGGGTCAAAACATGCTTTTCTCGCTCTGAAAAGCATTTTGCACGCATAAAAACTGGAAAAGTTGATAACTCAGTCCCTTTCAATGCAAACGTGTAACTGAGCTTAAATAGGGTTATTTATGCCATCGCGCACCATTTGGAAGTGGAGAGCAGTTGTTTTGACTATAATTCACGTGTTAGGGTCAAAAGCACCTTTTTGGTCAAAAAGTGATTCTCTCGCTCTGAAAAGCACTTTGCACGCATAAAAACTGGAAAAGTGAATAACTCAGTCACTTTCAATGCAAACGTGTAACTGAGCTTAAATAGGGTTATTTATGCCATCGCGCACCATTTGGAAGTGGAGAGCAGTTGTTTTGACTATAATTCACGTGTTAGGGTCAAAAGCACCTTTTTGGTCAAAAAGTGATTCTCTCGCTCTGAAAAGCACTTTGCACGCATAAAAACTGGAAAAGTGAATAACTCAGTGCCTTTCAATGCAAACGTGTAACTGAGCTTAAATAGGGTTATTTATGCCATCGCGCACCATTTGGAAGTGGAGAGCAGTTGTTTTGACTATAATTCACGTGTTAGGGTCAAAAACACATTGTGGGTCAAAACATGCTTTTCTCGCTCTGAAAAGCATTTTGCACGCATAAAAACTGGAAAAGTTGATAACTCAGTCCCTTTCAATGCAAACGTGTAACTGAGCTTAAATAGGGTTATTTATGCCATCGCGCACCATTTGGAAGAGGAGAGCAGTTGTTTTGACTATAATTCACGTGTTAGGGTCAAAAACACATTGTGGGTCAAAACATGCTTTTCTCGCTCTGAAAAGCATTTTGCACGCATAAAAACTGGAAAAGTTGATAACTCAGTCCCTTTCAATGCAAACGTGTAACTGAGCTTAAATAGGGTTATTTATGCCATCGCGCACCATTTGGAAGTGGAGAGCAGTTGTTTTGACTATAATTCACGTGTTAGGGTCAAAAACACATTGAGGGTCAAAACATGCTTTTCTCGCTCTGAAAAGCATTTTGCACGCATAAAAACTGGAAAAGTTGATAACTCAGTCCCTTTCAATGCAAACGTGTAACTGAGCTTAAATAGGGTTATTTATGCCATCGCGCACCATTTGGAAGTGGAGAGCAGTTGTTTTGACTATAATTCACGTGTTAGGGTCAAAAGCACCTTTTTGGTCAAAAAGTGATTCTCTCGCTCTGAAAAGCACTTTGCACGCATAAAAACTGGAAAAGTGAATAACTCAGTCACTTTCAATGCAAACGTGTAACTGAGCTTAAATAGGGTTATTTATGCCATCGCGCACCATTTGGAAGTGGAGAGCAGTTGTTTTGACTATAATTCACGTGTTAGGGTCAAAAGCACCTTTTTGGTCAAAAAGTGATTCTCTCGCTCTGAAAAGCACTTTGCACGCATAAAAACTGGAAAAGTGAATAACTCAGTGCCTTTCAATGCAAACGTGTAACTGAGCTTAAATAGGGTTATTTATGCCATCGCGCACCATTTGGAAGTGGAGAGCAGTTGTTTTGACTATAATTCACGTGTTAGGGTCAAAAACACATTGTGGGTCAAAACATGCTTTTCTCGCTCTGAAAAGCATTTTGCACGCATAAAAACTGGAAAAGTTGATAACTCAGTCCCTTTCAATGCAAACGTGTAACTGAGCTTAAATAGGGTTATTTATGCCATCGCGCACCATTTGGAAGTGGAGAGCAGTTGTTTTGACTATAATTCACGTGTTAGGGTCAAAAACACATTGTGGGTCAAAACATGCTTTTCTCGCTCTGAAAAGCATTTTGCACGCATAAAAACTGGAAAAGTTGATAACTCAGTCCCTTTCAATGCAAACGTGTAACTGAGCTTAAATAGGGTTATTTATGCCATCGCGCACCATTTGGAAGTGGAGAGCAGTTGTTTTGACTATAATTCACGTGTTAGGGTCAAAAACACATTGTGGGTCAAAACATGCTTTTCTCGCTCTGAAAAGCATTTTGCACGCATAAAAACTGGAAAAGTTGATAACTCAGTCCCTTTCAATGCAAACGTGTAACTGAGCTTAAATAGGGTTATTTATGCCATCGCGCACCATTTGGAAGTGGAGAGCAGTTGTTTTGACTATAATTCACGTGTTAGGGTCAAAAGCACCTTTTTGGTCAAAAAGTGATTCTCTCGCTCTGAAAAGCACTTTGCACGCATAAAAACTGGAAAAGTGAATAACTCAGTCCCTTTCAATGCAAACGTGTAACTGAGCTTAAATAGGGTTATTTATGCCATCGCGCACCATTTGGAAGTGGAGAGCAGTTGTTTTGACTATAATTCACGTGTTAGGGTCAAAAACACATTGTGGGTCAAAACATGCTTTTCTCGCTCTGAAAAGCATTTTGCACGCATAAAAACTGGAAAAGTTGATAACTCAGTCCCTTTCAATGCAAACGTGTAACTGAGCTTAAATAGGGTTATTTATGCCATCGCGCACCATTTGGAAGTGGAGAGCAGTTGTTTTGACTATAATTCACGTGTTAGGGTCAAAAGCACCTTTTTGGTCAAAAAGTGATTCTCTCGCTCTGAAAAGCACTTTGCACGCATAAAAACTGGAAAAGTGAATAACAGTCACTTTCAATGCAAACGTGTAACTGAGCTTAAATAGGGTTATTTATGCCATCGCGCACCATTTGGAAGTGGAGAGCAGTTGTTTTGACTATAATTCACGTGTTAGGGTCAAAAGCACCTTTTTGGTCAAAAAGTGATTCTCTCGCTCTGAAAAGCACTTTGCACGCATAAAAACTGGAAAAGTGAATAACTCAGTCCCTTTCAATGCAAACGTGTAACTGAGCTTAAATAGGGTTATTTATGCCATCGCGCACCATTTGGAAGTGGAGAGCAGTTGTTTTGACTATAATTCACGTGTTAGGGTCAAAAACACATTGTGGGTCAAAACATGCTTTTCTCGCTCTGAAAAGCATTTTGCACGCATAAAAACTGGAAAAGTTGATAACTCAGTCCCTTTCAATGCAAACGTGTAACTGAGCTCAAATAGGGTTATTTATGCCATCGCGCACCATTTGGAAGTGGAGAGCAGTTGTTTTGACTATAATTCACGTGTTAGGGTCAAAAACACATTGTGGGTCAAAACATGCTTTTCTCGCTCTGAAAAGCATTTTGCACGCATAAAAACTGGAAAAGTTGATAACTCAGTCCCTTTCAATGCAAACGTGTAACTGAGCTTAAATAGGGTTATTTATGCCATCGCGCACCATTTGGAAGTGGAGAGCAGTTGTTTTGACTATAATTCACGTGTTAGGGTCAAAAACACATTGTGGGTCAAAACATGCTTTTCTCGCTCTGAAAAGCATTTTGCACGCATAAAAACTGGAAAAGTTGATAACTCAGTCCCTTTCAATGCAAACGTGTAACTGAGCTTAAATAGGGTTATTTATGCCATCGCGCACCATTTGGAAGAGGAGAGCAGTTGTTTTGACTATAATTCACGTGTTAGGGTCAAAAACACATTGTGGGTCAAAACATGCTTTTCTCGCTCTGAAAAGCATTTTGCACGCATAAAAACTGGAAAAGTTGATAACTCAGTCCCTTTCAATGCAAACGTGTAACTGAGCTTAAATAGGGTTATTTATGCCATCGCGCACCATTTGGAAGTGGAGAGCAGTTGTTTTGACTATAATTCACGTGTTAGGGTCAAAAACACATTGTGGGTCAAAACATGCTTTTCTCGCTCTGAAAAGCATTTTGCACGCATAAAAACTGGAAAAGTTGATAACTCAGTCCCTTTCAATGCAAACGTGTAACTGAGCTTAAATAGGGTTATTTATGCCATCGCGCACCATTTGGAAGTGGAGAGCAGTTGTTTTGACTATAATTCACGTGTTAGGGTCAAAAGCACCTTTTTGGTCAAAAAGTGATTCTCTCGCTCTGAAAAGCACTTTGCACGCATAAAAACTGGAAAAGTGAATAACTCAGTCACTTTCAATGCAAACGTGTAACTGAGCTTAAATAGGGTTATTTATGCCATCGCGCACCATTTGGAAGTGGAGAGCAGTTGTTTTGACTATAATTCACGTGTTAGGGTCAAAAACACATTGTGGGTCAAAACATGCTTTTCTCGCTCTGAAAAGCATTTTGCACGCATAAAAACTGGAAAAGTTGATAACTCAGTCCCTTTCAATGCAAACGTGTAACTGAGCTTAAATAGGGTTATTTATGCCATCGCGCACCATTTGGAAGTGGAGAGCAGTTGTTTTGACTATAATTCACGTGTTAGGGTCAAAAACACATTGTGGGTCAAAACATGCTTTTCTCGCTCTGAAAAGCATTTTGCACGCATAAAAACTGGAAAAGTGAATAACTCAGTCCCTTTCAATGCAAACGTGTAACTGAGCTTAAATAGGGTTATTTATGCCATCGCGCACCATTTGGAAGTGGAGAGCAGTTGTTTTGACTATAATTCACGTGTTAGGGTCAAAAACACATTGTGGGTCAAAACATGCTTTTCTCGCTCTGAAAAGCATTTTGCACGCATAAAAACTGGAAAAGTTGATAACTCAGTCCCTTTCAATGCAAACGTGTAACTGAGCTTAAATAGGGTTATTTATGCCATCGCGCACCATTTGGAAGTGGAGAGCAGTTGTTTTGACTATAATTCACGTGTTAGGGTCAAAAACACATTGTGGGTCAAAACATGCTTTTCTCGCTCTGAAAAGCATTTTGCACGCATAAAAACTGGAAAAGTTGATAACTCAGTCCCTTTCAATGCAAACGTGTAACTGAGCTTAAATAGGGTTATTTATGCCATCGCGCACCATTTGGAAGTGGAGAGCAGTTGTTTTGACTATAATTCACGTGTTAGGGTCAAAAGCACCTTTTTGGTCAAAAAGTGATTCTCTCGCTCTGAAAAGCACTTTGCACGCATAAAAACTGGAAAAGTGAATAACTCAGTCCCTTTCAATGCAAACGTGTAACTGAGCTTAAATAGGGTTATTTATGCCATCGCGCACCATTTGGAAGTGGAGAGCAGTTGTTTTGACTATAATTCACGTGTTAGGGTCAAAAACACATTGTGGGTCAAAACATGCTTTTCTCGCTCTGAAAAGCATTTTGCACGCATAAAAACTGGAAAAGTTGATAACTCAGTCCCTTTCAATGCAAACGTGTAACTGAGCTTAAATAGGGTTATTTATGCCATCGCGCACCATTTGGAAGTGGAGAGCAGTTGTTTTGACTATAATTCACGTGTTAGGGTCAAAAACACATTGTGGGTCAAAACATGCTTTTCTCGCTCTGAAAAGCATTTTGCACGCATAAAAACTGGAAAAGTTGATAACTCAGTCCCTTTCAATGCAAACGTGTAACTGAGCTTAAATAGGGTTATTTATGCCATCGCGCACCATTTGGAAGTGGAGAGCAGTTGTTTTGACTATAATTCACGTGTTAGGGTCAAAAACACATTGTGGGTCAAAACATGCTTTTCTCGCTCTGAAAAGCATTTTGCACGCATAAAAACTGGAAAAGTTGATAACTCAGTCCCTTTCAATGCAAACGTGTAACTGAGCTTAAATAGGGTTATTTATGCCATCGCGCACCATTTGGAAGAGGAGAGCAGTTGTTTTGACTATAATTCACGTGTTAGGGTCAAAAACACATTGTGGGTCAAAACATGCTTTTCTCGCTCTGAAAAGCATTTTGCACGCATAAAAACTGGAAAAGTTGATAACTCAGTCCCTTTCAATGCAAACGTGTAACTGAGCTTAAATAGGGTTATTTATGCCATCGCGCACCATTTGGAAGTGGAGAGCAGTTGTTTTGACTATAATTCACGTGTTAGGGTCAAAAGCACCTTTTTGGTCAAAAAGTGATTCTCTCGCTCTGAAAAGCACTTTGCACGCATAAAAACTGGAAAAGTGAATAACTCAGTCCCTTTCAATGCAAACGTGTAACTGAGCTTAAATAGGGTTATTTATGCCATCGCGCACCATTTGGAAGTGGAGAGCAGTTGTTTTGACTATAATTCACGTGTTAGGGTCAAAAGCACCTTTTTGGTCAAAAAGTGATTCTCTCGCTCTGAAAAGCACTTTGCACGCATAAAAACTGGAAAAGTGAATAACTCAGTCCCTTTCAATGCAAACGTGTAACTGAGCTTAAATAGGGTTATTTATGCCATCGCGCACCATTTGGAAGTGGAGAGCAGTTGTTTTGACTATAATTCACGTGTTAGGGTCAAAAACACATTGTGGGTCAAAACATGCTTTTCTCGCTCTGAAAAGCATTTTGCACGCATAAAAACTGGAAAAGTTGATAACTCAGTCCCTTTCAATGCAAACGTGTAACTGAGCTTAAATAGGGTTATTTATGCCATCGCGCACCATTTGGAAGTGGAGAGCAGTTGTTTTGACTATAATTCACGTGTTAGGGTCAAAAGCACCTTTTTGGTCAAAAAGTGATTCTCTCGCTCTGAAAAGCACTTTGCACGCATAAAAACTGGAAAAGTGAATAACTCAGTCCCTTTCAATGCAAACGTGTAACTGAGCTTAAATAGGGTTATTTATGCCATCGCGCACCATTTGGAAGTGGAGAACGTTGTTTTGACTATAATTCACGTGTTAGGGTCAAAAACACATTGTGGGTCAAAACATGCTTTTCTCGCTCTGAAAAGCATTTTGCACGCATAAAAACTGGAAAAGTTGATAACTCAGTCCCTTTCAATGCAAACGTGTAACTGAGCTTAAATAGGGTTATTTATGCCATCGCGCACCATTTGGAAGTGGAGAGCAGTTGTTTTGACTATAATTCACGTGTTAGGGTCAAAAACACATTGTGGGTCAAAACATGCTTTTCTCGCTCTGAAAAGCATTTTGCACGCATAAAAACTGGAAAAGTTGATAACTCAGTCCCTTTCAATGCAAACGTGTAACTGAGCTTAAATAGGGTTATTTATGCCATCGCGCACCATTTGGAAGTGGAGAGCAGTTGTTTTGACTATAATTCACGTGTTAGGGTCAAAAGCACCTTTTTGGTCAAAAAGTGATTCTCTCGCTCTGAAAAGCACTTTGCACGCATAAAAACTGGAAAAGTGAATAACTCAGTCCCTTTCAATGCAAACGTGTAACTGAGCTTAAATAGGGTTATTTATGCCATCGCGCACCATTTGGAAGTGGAGAGCAGTTGTTTTGACTATAATTCACGTGTTAGGGTCAAAAACACATTGTGGGTCAAAACATGCTTTTCTCGCTCTGAAAAGCATTTTGCACGCATAAAAACTGGAAAAGTTGATAACTCAGTCCCTTTCAATGCAAACGTGTAACTGAGCTTAAATAGGGTTATTTATGCCATCGCGCACCATTTGGAAGTGGAGAGCAGTTGTTTTGACTATAATTCACGTGTTAGGGTCAAAAGCACCTTTTTGGTCAAAAAGTGATTCTCTCGCTCTGAAAAGCACTTTGCACGCATAAAAACTGGAAAAGTGAATAACTCAGTCCCTTTCAATGCAAACGTGTAACTGAGCTTAAATAGGGTTATTTATGCCATCGCGCACCATTTGGAAGTGGAGAGCAGTTGTTTTGACTATAATTCACGTGTTAGGGTCAAAAACACATTGTGGGTCAAAACATGCTTTTCTCGCTCTGAAAAGCATTTTGCACGCATAAAAACTGGAAAAGTTGATAACTCAGTCCCTTTCAATGCAAACGTGTAACTGAGCTTAAATAGGGTTATTTATGCCATCGCGCACCATTTGGAAGTGGAGAGCAGTTGTTTTGACTATAATTCACGTGTTAGGGTCAAAAGCACCTTTTTGGTCAAAAAGTGATTCTCTCGCTCTGAAAAGCACTTTGCACGCATAAAAACTGGAAAAGTGAATAACTCAGTCCCTTTCAATGCAAACGTGTAACTGAGCTTAAATAGGGTTATTTATGCCATCGCGCACCATTTGGAAGTGGAGAACGTTGTTTTGACTATAATTCACGTGTTAGGGTCAAAAACACATTGTGGGTCAAAACATGCTTTTCTCGCTCTGAAAAGCATTTTGCACGCATAAAAACTGGAAAAGTTGATAACTCAGTCCCTTTCAATGCAAACGTGTAACTGAGCTTAAATAGGGTTATTTATGCCATCGCGCACCATTTGGAAGTGGAGAGCAGTTGTTTTGACTATAATTCACGTGTTAGGGTCAAAAACACATTGTGGGTCAAAACATGCTTTTCTCGCTCTGAAAATCATTTTGCACGCATAAAAACTGGAAAAGTTGATAACTCAGTCCCTTTCAATGCAAACGTGTAACTGAGCTTAAATAGGGTTATTTATGCCATCGCGCACCATTTGGAAGTGGAGAGCAGTTGTTTTGACTATAATTCACGTGTTAGGGTCAAAAACACATTGTGGGTCAAAACATGCTTTTCTCGCTCTGAAAAGCATTTTGCACGCATAAAAACTGGAAAAGTTGATAACTCAGTCCCTTTCAATGCAAACGTGTAACTGAGCTTAAATAGGGTTATTTATGCCATCGCGCACCATTTGGAAGTGGAGAGCAGTTGTTTTGACTATAATTCACGTGTTAGGGTCAAAAGCACCTTTTTGGTCAAAAAGTGATTCTCTCGCTCTGAAAAGCACTTTGCACGCATAAAAACTGGAAAAGTGAATAACTCAGTCACTTTCAATGCAAACGTGTAACTGAGCTTAAATAGGGTTATTTATGCCATCGCGCACCATTTGGAAGTGGAGAGCAGTTGTTTTGACTATAATTCACGTGTTAGGGTCAAAAACACATTGTGGGTCAAAACATGCTTTTCTCGCTCTGAAAAGCATTTTGCACGCATAAAAACTGGAAAAGTTGATAACTCAGTCCCTTTCAATGCAAACGTGTAACTGAGCTTAAATAGGGTTATTTATGCCATCGCGCACCATTTGGAAGTGGAGAGCAGTTGTTTTGACTATAATTCACGTGTTAGGGTCAAAAACACATTGTGGGTCAAAACATGCTTTTCTCGCTCTGAAAAGCATTTTGCACGCATAAAAACTGGAAAAGTTGATAACTCAGTCCCTTTCAATGCAAACGTGTAACTGAGCTTAAATAGGGTTATTTATGCCATCGCGCACCATTTGGAAGTGGAGAGCAGTTGTTTTGACTATAATTCACGTGTTAGGGTCAAAAGCACCTTTTTGGTCAAAAAGTGATTCTCTCGCCCTGAAAAGCACTTTGCACGCATAAAAACTGGAAAAGTGAATAACTCAGTCCCTTTCAATGCAAACGTGTAACTGAGCTTAAATAGGGTTATTTATGCCATCGCGCACCATTTGGAAGTGGAGAACGTTGTTTTGACTATAATTCACGTGTTAGGGTCAAAAACACATTGTGGGTCAAAACATGCTTTTCTCGCTCTGAAAAGCATTTTGCACGCATAAAAACTGGAAAAGTTGATAACTCAGTCCCTTTCAATGCAAACGTGTAACTGAGCTTAAATAGGGTTATTTATGCCATCGCGCACCATTTGGAAGTGGAGAGCAGTTGTTTTGACTATAATTCACGTGTTAGGGTCAAAAACACATTGTGGGTCAAAACATGCTTTTCTCGCTCTGAAAAGCATTTTGCACGCATAAAAACTGGAAAAGTTGATAACTCAGTCCCTTTCAATGCAAACGTGTAACTGAGCTTAAATAGGGTTATTTATGCCATCGCGCACCATTTGGAAGTGGAGAGCAGTTGTTTTGACTATAATTCACGTGTTAGGGTCAAAAGCACCTTTTTGGTCAAAAAGTGATTCTCTCGCTCTGAAAAGCACTTTGCACGCATAAAAACTGGAAAAGTGAATAACTCAGTCCCTTTCAATGCAAACGTGTAACTGAGCTTAAATAGGGTTATTTATGCCATCGCGCACCATTTGGAAGTGGAGAACGTTGTTTTGACTATAATTCACGTGTTAGGGTCAAAAACACATTGTGGGTCAAAACATGCTTTTCTCGCTCTGAAAAGCATTTTGCACGCATAAAAACTGGAAAAGTTGATAACTCAGTCCCTTTCAATGCAAACGTGTAACTGAGCTTAAATAGGGTTATTTATGCCATCGCGCACCATTTGGAAGTGGAGAGCAGTTGTTTTGACTATAATTCACGTGTTAGGGTCAAAAACACATTGTGGGTCAAAACATGCTTTTCTCGCTCTGAAAATCATTTTGCACGCATAAAAACTGGAAAAGTTGATAACTCAGTCCCTTTCAATGCAAACGTGTAACTGAGCTTAAATAGGGTTATTTATGCCATCGCGCACCATTTGGAAGTGGAGAGCAGTTGTTTTGACTATAATTCACGTGTTAGGGTCAAAAACACATTGTGGGTCAAAACATGCTTTTCTCGCTCTGAAAAGCATTTTGCACGCATAAAAACTGGAAAAGTTGATAACTCAGTCCCTTTCAATGCAAACGTGTAACTGAGCTTAAATAGGGTTATTTATGCCATCGCGCACCATTTGGAAGTGGAGAGCAGTTGTTTTGACTATAATTCACGTGTTAGGGTCAAAAGCACCTTTTTGGTCAAAAAGTGATTCTCTCGCTCTGAAAAGCACTTTGCACGCATAAAAACTGGAAAAGTGAATAACTCAGTCACTTTCAATGCAAACGTGTAACTGAGCTTAAATAGGGTTATTTATGCCATCGCGCACCATTTGGAAGTGGAGAGCAGTTGTTTTGACTATAATTCACGTGTTAGGGTCAAAAACACATTGTGGGTCAAAACATGCTTTTCTCGCTCTGAAAAGCATTTTGCACGCATAAAAACTGGAAAAGTTGATAACTCAGTCCCTTTCAATGCAAACGTGTAACTGAGCTTAAATAGGGTTATTTATGCCATCGCGCACCATTTGGAAGTGGAGAGCAGTTGTTTTGACTATAATTCACGTGTTAGGGTCAAAAACACATTGTGGGTCAAAACATGCTTTTCTCGCTCTGAAAAGCATTTTGCACGCATAAAAACTGGAAAAGTTGATAACTCAGTCCCTTTCAATGCAAACGTGTAACTGAGCTTAAATAGGGTTATTTATGCCATCGCGCACCATTTGGAAGTGGAGAGCAGTTGTTTTGACTATAATTCACGTGTTAGGGTCAAAAGCACCTTTTTGGTCAAAAAGTGATTCTCTCGCCCTGAAAAGCACTTTGCACGCATAAAAACTGGAAAAGTGAATAACTCAGTCCCTTTCAATGCAAACGTGTAACTGAGCTTAAATAGGGTTATTTATGCCATCGCGCACCATTTGGAAGTGGAGAACGTTGTTTTGACTATAATTCACGTGTTAGGGTCAAAAACACATTGTGGGTCAAAACATGCTTTTCTCGCTCTGAAAAGCATTTTGCACGCATAAAAACTGGAAAAGTTGATAACTCAGTCCCTTTCAATGCAAACGTGTAACTGAGCTTAAATAGGGTTATTTATGCCATCGCGCACCATTTGGAAGTGGAGAGCAGTTGTTTTGACTATAATTCACGTGTTAGGGTCAAAAACACATTGTGGGTCAAAACATGCTTTTCTCGCTCTGAAAAGCATTTTGCACGCATAAAAACTGGAAAAGTTGATAACTCAGTCCCTTTCAATGCAAACGTGTAACTGAGCTTAAATAGGGTTATTTATGCCATCGCGCACCATTTGGAAGTGGAGAGCAGTTGTTTTGACTATAATTCACGTGTTAGGGTCAAAAGCACCTTTTTGGTCAAAAAGTGATTCTCTCGCTCTGAAAAGCACTTTGCACGCATAAAAACTGGAAAAGTGAATAACTCAGTCCCTTTCAATGCAAACGTGTAACTGAGCTTAAATAGGGTTATTTATGCCATCTCGCACCATTTGGAAGTGGAGAGCAGTTGTTTTGACTATAATTCACGTGTTAGGGTCAAAAACACATTGTGGGTCAAAACATGCTTTTCTCGCTCTGAAAAGCATTTTGCACGCATAAAAACTGGAAAAGTTGATAACTCAGTCCCTTTCAATGCAAACGTGTAACTGAGCTTAAATAGGGTTATTTATGCCATCGCGCACCATTTGGAAGTGGAGAGCAGTTGTTTTGACTATAATTCACGTGTTAGGGTCAAAAACACATTGTGGGTCAAAACATGCTTTTCTCGCTCTGAAAAGCATTTTGCACGCATAAAAACTGGAAAAGTTGATAACTCAGTCCCTTTCAATGCAAACGTGTAACTGAGCTTAAATAGGGTTATTTATGCCATCGCGCACCATTTGGAAGAGGAGAGCAGTTGTTTTGACTATAATTCACGTGTTAGGGTCAAAAACACATTGTGGGTCAAAACATGCTTTTCTCGCTCTGAAAAGCATTTTGCACGCATAAAAACTGGAAAAGTTGATAACTCAGTCCCTTTCAATGCAAACGTGTAACTGAGCTTAAATAGGGTTATTTATGCCATCGCGCACCATTTGGAAGTGGAGAGCAGTTGTTTTGACTATAATTCACGTGTTAGGGTCAAAAACACATTGTGGGTCAAAACATGCTTTTCTCGCTCTGAAAAGCATTTTGCACGCATAAAAACTGGAAAAGTTGATAACTCAGTCCCTTTCAATGCAAACGTGTAACTGAGCTTAAATAGGGTTATTTATGCCATCGCGCACCATTTGGAAGAGGAGAGCAGTTGTTTTGACTATAATTCACGTGTTAGGGTCAAAAACACATTGTGGGTCAAAACATGCTTTTCTCGCTCTGAAAAGCATTTTGCACGCATAAAAACTGGAAAAGTTGATAACTCAGTCCCTTTCAATGCAAACGTGTAACTGAGCTTAAATAGGGTTATTTATGCCATCGCGCACCATTTGGAAGTGGAGAGCAGTTGTTTTGACTATAATTCACGTGTTAGGGTCAAAAGCACCTTTTTGGTCAAAAAGTGATTCTCTCGCTCTGAAAAGCACTTTGCACGCATAAAAACTGGAAAAGTGAATAACTCAGTCCCTTTCAATGCAAACGTGTAACTGAGCTTAAATAGGGTTATTTATGCCATCGCGCACCATTTGGAAGTGGAGAGCAGTTGTTTTGACTATAATTCACGTGTTAGGGTCAAAAACACATTGTGGGTCAAAACATGCTTTTCTCGCTCTGAAAAGCATTTTGCACGCATAAAAACTGGAAAAGTTGATAACTCAGTCCCTTTCAATGCAAACGTGTAACTGAGCTTAAATAGGGTTATTTATGCCATCGCGCACCATTTGGAAGTGGAGAGCAGTTGTTTTGACTATAATTCACGTGTTAGGGTCAAAAGCACCTTTTTGGTCAAAAAGTGATTCTCTCGCTCTGAAAAGCACTTTGCACGCATAAAAACTGGAAAAGTGAATAACTCAGTCCCTTTCAATGCAAACGTGTAACTGAGCTTAAATAGGGTTATTTATGCCATCGCGCACCATTTGGAAGTGGAGAGCAGTTGTTTTGACTATAATTCACGTGTTAGGGTCAAAAACACATTGTGGGTCAAAACATGCTTTTCTCGCTCTGAAAAGCATTTTGCACGCATAAAAACTGGAAAAGTTGATAACTCAGTCCCTTTCAATGCAAACGTGTAACTGAGCTTAAATAGGGTTATTTATGCCATCGCGCACCATTTGGAAGTGGAGAGCAGTTGTTTTGATCACAATTCACGTGTCAGGGTCAAAAACACCTTTTTGGTCAAAAAGTGATTCTCTCGCTCTGAAAAGCATTTTGCACGCATAAAAACTGGAAAAGTGAATAACTCAGTCACTTTCAATGCAAACGTGTAACTGAGCTTAAATAGTGTTATTTATGCCATCGCGCACCATTTGGAAGTGGAGAGCGTTGGTTTTGAGCATAATTCACGTGTTAGGGTCAAAAACACATTGTGGGTCAAAACATGCTTTTCTCGCTCTGAAAAGCATTTTGCACGCATAAAAACTGGAAAAGTTGATAATTCAGTCCCTTTCAATGCAAACGTGTAACTGAGCTTAAATAGGGTTATTTATGCCATTGCGCACCATTTGGAAGTGAAGAGCAGTTGTTTTGATCACAATTCACGTGTCAGGGTCAAAAACACCTTTTTGGTCAAAGAGTGATTCTCTCGCTCTGAAAAGCATTTTGCACGAATAAAAACTGGAAAAGTGAATAACTCAGTCACTTCCAATGCAAACGTGTAACTGAGCTTAAATAGGGTTATTTATGCCATCGCGCACCATTTGGAAGTGGAGAGCATTAGTTTTGAGCATAATTCACGTGTTAGGGTCAAAAAGCCATTGTGGGTCAAAACATGCTTTTCTCGCTCTGAAAAGCATTTTGCACGCATAAAAACTGGAAAAGTTGATAATTCAGTCCCATTCAATGCAAACGTGTAACTAAGCTTAAATAGGGTTATTTATGCCATCGCGCACCATTTGGAAGTGGAGCGCGTTGGTTTTGAGCATATTTCACGTGTTAGTGTCAAAAACACATTGTGGGTCAAAACATGCTTTTCTCGCTCTGAAAAGCATTTTGCACGCATAAAAACTGGAAAAGTGAATAACTCAGTCCCTTTCAATGCAAACGTGTAACTGAGCTTAAATAGGGTTATTTATGCCATTGCGCACCATTTGGAAGTGGAGAGCATTTGTTTTGAGCAAAATTCACGTGTCAGGGTCAAAAACACATTTTTGGTCAAAAAGTGATTCTCTCGCTCTGAAAAGCATTTTGCACGCATACAAACTGGAAAAGTGAATAACTCAGTCACTTCCAATGCAAACGTGTAACTGAGCTTAAATAGGGTTATTTATGCCATCGCGCACCATTTTGAAGTGGAGAGCATTAGTTTTGAGAATAATTCACGTGTTAGGGTCAAAAAGCCATTGTGGGTCAAAACATGCTTTTCTCGCTCTGAAAAGCATTTTGCACGCATAAAAACTGGAAAAGTTGATAACTCAGTCCCTTTCAATGCAAACGTGTAACTGAGCTTAAATAGGGTTATTTATGCCATTGCGCACCATTTGGAAGTGGAGAGCGTTGGTTTTGAGCATAATTCACGTGTTAGTGTCAAAAACACATTGTGGGTCAAAACATGCTTTTCTCGCTCTGAAAAGCATTTTGCACGCATAAAAACTGGAAAAGTGAATAACTCAGTCACTTTCAATGCAAACGTGTAACTGAGCTTAAATAGTGTTATTTATGCCATCGCGCACCATTTGGAAGTGGAGAGCGTTGGTTTTGAGCATAATTCACGTGTTAGGGTCAAAAACACATTGTGGGTCAAAACATGCTTTTCTCGCTCTGAAAAGCATTTTGCACGCATAAAAACTGGAAAAGTTGATAATTCAGTCCCTTTCAATGCAAACGTGTAACTGAGCTTAAATAGGGTTATTTATGCCATTGCGCACCATTTGGAAGTGAAGAGCAGTTGTTTTGATCACAATTCACGTGTCAGGGTCAAAAAAACATTTTTGGTCAAAAAGTGATTCTCTCGCTCTGAAAAGCATTTTGCACGCATAAAAACTGGAAAAGTTAATAACTCAGTCACTTTCAATGCAAACGTGTAACTGAGCTTAAATAGGGTTATTTATGCCATTACGCACCATTTGGAAGTGGAGAGCATTGGTTTTGAGCATAATTCACGTGTCAGGGTCAAAAACACATTTTTGGTCAAAAAGTGATTCTCTCGCTCTGAAAAGCATTTTACACGCATAAAAACTGGAAAAGTGAATAACTCAGTCACTTTCAATGCAAACGTGTAACTGAGCTTAAATAGGGTTATTTATGCCATCGCGCACCATTTGGAAGTGGAGAGCGTTGGTTTTGAGCATAATTCACGTGTTAGGGTCAAAAACACATTGTGGGTCAAAACATGCTTTTCTCGCTCTGAAAAGCATTTTGCACGCATAAAAACTGGAAAAGTGAATAACTCAGTCACTTTCAATGCAAACGTGTAACTGAGCTTAAATAGGGTTATTTATGCCATTGCGCACCATTTGGAAGTGGAGAGCATTTGTTTTGAGCAAAATTCACGTGTCAGGGTCAAAAACACATTTTTGGTCAAAAAGTGATTCTCTCGCTCTGAAAAGCATTTTGCACGCATACAAACTGGAAAAGTTGATAATTCAGTCCCTTTCAATGCAAACGTGTAACTGAGCTTAAATAGGGTTATTTATGCCATTGCGCACCATTTGGAAGTGAAGAGCAGTTGTTTTGATCACAATTCACGTGTCAGGGTCAAAAACACCTTTTTGGTCAAAAAGTGATTCTCTCGCTCTGAAAAGCATTTTGCACGAATAAAAACTGGAAAAGTGAATAACTCAGTCACTTCCAATGCAAACGTGTAACTGAGCTTAAATAGGGTTATTTATGCCATCGCGCACCATTTGGAAGTGGAGAGCATTAGTTTTGAGCATAATTCACGTGTTAGGGTCAAAAAGCCATTGTGGGTCAAAACATGCTTTTCTCGCTCTGAAAAGCATTTTGCACGCATAAAAACTGGAAAAGTTGATAACTCAGTCCCTTTCAATGCAAACGTGTAACTGAGCTTAAATAGGGTTATTTATGCCATTGCGCACCATTTGGAAGTGGAGAGCGTTGGTTTTGAGCATAATTCACGTGTTAGTGTCAAAAACACATTGTGGGTCAAAACATGCTTTTCTCGCTCTGAAAAGCATTTTGCACGCATACAAACTGGAAAAGTTGATAATTCAGTCCCTTTCAATGCAAACGTGTAACTGAGCTTAAATAGGGTTATTTATGCCATTGCGCACCATTTGGAAGTGAAGAGCAGTTGTTTTGATCACAATTCACGTGTCAGGGTCAAAAACACCTTTTTGGTCAAAAAGTGATTCTCTCGCTCTGAAAAGCATTTTGCACGCATAAAAACTGGAAAAGTGAATAACTCAGTCACTTTCAATGCAAACGTGTAACTGAGCTTAAATAGGGTTATTTATGCCATCGCGCACCATTTGGAAGTGGAGAGCGTTGGTTTTGAGCATAATTCACGTGTTAGGGTCAAAAACACATTGTGGGTCAAAACATGCTTTTCTCGCTCTGAAAAGCATTTTGCACGCATACAAACTGGAAAAGTTGATAATTCAGTCCCTTTCAATGCAAACGTGTAACTGAGCTTAAATAGGGTTATTTATGCCATTGCGCACCATTTGGAAGTGGAGAGCGTTGGTTTTGAGCATAATTCACGTGTTAGTGTCAAAAACACTTTGTGGGTCAAAACATGCTTTTCTCGCTCTGAAAAGCATTTTGCACGCATAAAAACTGGAAAAGTGAATAACTCAGTCACTTTCAATGCAAACGTGTAACTGAGCTTAAATAGTGTTATTTATGCCATCGCGCACCATTTGGAAGTGGAGAGCGTTGGTTTTGAGCATAATTCACGTGTTAGGGTCAAAAACACATTGTGGGTCAAAACATGCTTTTCTCGCTCTGAAAAGCATTTTGCACGCATAAAAACTGGAAAAGTTGATAATTCAGTCCCTTTCAATGCAAACGTGTAACTGAGCTTAAATAGGGTTATTTATGCCATTGCGCACCATTTGGAAGTGAAGAGCAGTTGTTTTGATCACAATTCACGTGTCAGGGTCAAAAACACCTTTTTGGTCAAAAAGTGATTCTCTCGCTCTGAAAAGCATTTTGCACGCATAAAAACTGGAAAAGTGAATAACTCAGTCACTTCCAATGCAAACGTGTAACTGAGCTTAAATAGGGTTATTCATGCCATTGCGCACCATTTGGAAGTGGAGAGCATTTGTTTTGAGCAAAATTCACGTGTCAGGGTCAAAAACACATTTTTGGTCAAAAAGTGATTCTCTCGCTCTGAAAAGCATTTTGCACGCATACAAACTGGAAAAGTGAATAACTCAGTCACTTCCAATGCAAACGTGTAACTGAGCTTAAATAGGGTTATTTATGCCATCGCGCACCATTTGGAAGTGGAGAGCATTAGTTTTGAGAATAATTCACGTGTTAGGGTCAAAAAGCCATTGTGGGTCAAAACATGCTTTTCTCGCTCTGAAAAGCATTTTGCACGCATAAAAACTGGAAAAGTTGATAACTCAGTCCCTTTCAATGCAAACGTGTAACTGAGCTTAAATAGGGTTATTTATGCCATTGCGCACCATTTGGAAGTGGAGAGCGTTGGTTTTGAGCATAATTCACGTGTTAGTGTCAAAAACACATTGTGGGTCAAAACATGCTTTTCTCGCTCTGAAAAGCATTTTGCACGCATAAAAACTGGAAAAGTGAATAACTCAGTCACTTTCAATGCAAACGTGTAACTGAGCTTAAATAGGGTTATTTATGCCATCGCGCACCATTTGGAAGTGGAGAGCGTTGGTTTTGAGCATAATTCACGTGTTAGGGTCAAAAACACATTGTGGGTCAAAACATGCTTTTCTCGCTCTGAAAAGCATTTTGCACGCATACAAACTGGAAAAGTTGATAATTCAGTCCCTTTCAATGCAAACGTGTAACTGAGCTTAAATAGGGTTATTTATGCCATTGCGCACCATTTGGAAGTGGAGAGCGTTGGTTTTGAGCATAATTCACGTGTTAGTGTCAAAAACACTTTGTGGGTCAAAACATGCTTTTCTCGCTCTGAAAAGCATTTTGCACGCATAAAAACTGGAAAAGTGAATAACTCAGTCACTTTCAATGCAAACGTGTAACTGAGCTTAAATAGTGTTATTTATGCCATCGCGCACCATTTGGAAGTGGAGAGCGTTGGTTTTGAGCATAATTCACGTGTTAGGGTCAAAAACACATTGTGGGTCAAAACATGCTTTTCTCGCTCTGAAAAGCATTTTGCACGCATAAAAACTGGAAAAGTTGATAATTCAGTCCCTTTCAATGCAAACGTGTAACTGAGCTTAAATAGGGTTATTTATGCCATTGCGCACCATTTGGAAGTGAAGAGCAGTTGTTTTGATCACAATTCACGTGTCAGGGTCAAAAACACCTTTTTGGTCAAAAAGTGATTCTCTCGCTCTGAAAAGCATTTTGCACGCATAAAAACTGGAAAAGTGAATAACTCAGTCACTTTCAATGCAAACGTGTAACTGAGCTTAAATAGTGTTATTTATGCCATCGCGCACCATTTGGAAGTGGAGAGCGTTGGTTTTGAGCATAATTCACGTGTTAGGGTCAAAAACACATTGTGGGTCAAAACATGCTTTTCTCGCTCTGAAAAGCATTTTGCACGCATAAAAACTGGAAAAGTTGATAATTCAGTCCCTTTCAATGCAAACGTGTAACTGAGCTTAAATAGGGTTATTTATGCCATTGCGCACCATTTGGAAGTGAAGAGCAGTTGTTTTGATCACAATTCACGTGTCAGGGTCAAAAACACCTTTTTGGTCAAAGAGTGATTCTCTCGCTCTGAAAAGCATTTTGCACGAATAAAAACTGGAAAAGTGAATAACTCAGTCACTTCCAATGCAAACGTGTAACTGAGCTTAAATAGGGTTATTTATGCCATCGCGCACCATTTGGAAGTGGAGAGCATTAGTTTTGAGCATAATTCACGTGTTAGGGTCAAAAAGCCATTGTGGGTCAAAACATGCTTTTCTCGCTCTGAAAAGCATTTTGCACGCATAAAAACTGGAAAAGTTGATAATTCAGTCCCATTCAATGCAAACGTGTAACTAAGCTTAAATAGGGTTATTTATGCCATCGCGCACCATTTGGAAGTGGAGCGCGTTGGTTTTGAGCATATTTCACGTGTTAGTGTCAAAAACACATTGTGGGTCAAAACATGCTTTTCTCGCTCTGAAAAGCATTTTGCACGCATAAAAACTGGAAAAGTGAATAACTCAGTCCCTTTCAATGCAAACGTGTAACTGAGCTTAAATAGGGTTATTTATGCCATTGCGCACCATTTGGAAGTGGAGAGCATTTGTTTTGAGCAAAATTCACGTGTCAGGGTCAAAAACACATTTTTGGTCAAAAAGTGATTCTCTCGCTCTGAAAAGCATTTTGCACGCATACAAACTGGAAAAGTGAATAACTCAGTCACTTCCAATGCAAACGTGTAACTGAGCTTAAATAGGGTTATTTATGCCATCGCGCACCATTTTGAAGTGGAGAGCATTAGTTTTGAGAATAATTCACGTGTTAGGGTCAAAAAGCCATTGTGGGTCAAAACATGCTTTTCTCGCTCTGAAAAGCATTTTGCACGCATAAAAACTGGAAAAGTTGATAACTCAGTCCCTTTCAATGCAAACGTGTAACTGAGCTTAAATAGGGTTATTTATGCCATTGCGCACCATTTGGAAGTGGAGAGCGTTGGTTTTGAGCATAATTCACGTGTTAGTGTCAAAAACACATTGTGGGTCAAAACATGCTTTTCTCGCTCTGAAAAGCATTTTGCACGCATAAAAACTGGAAAAGTGAATAACTCAGTCACTTTCAATGCAAACGTGTAACTGAGCTTAAATAGTGTTATTTATGCCATCGCGCACCATTTGGAAGTGGAGAGCGTTGGTTTTGAGCATAATTCACGTGTTAGGGTCAAAAACACATTGTGGGTCAAAACATGCTTTTCTCGCTCTGAAAAGCATTTTGCACGCATAAAAACTGGAAAAGTTGATAATTCAGTCCCTTTCAATGCAAACGTGTAACTGAGCTTAAATAGGGTTATTTATGCCATTGCGCACCATTTGGAAGTGAAGAGCAGTTGTTTTGATCACAATTCACGTGTCAGGGTCAAAAAAACATTTTTGGTCAAAAAGTGATTCTCTCGCTCTGAAAAGCATTTTGCACGCATAAAAACTGGAAAAGTTAATAACTCAGTCACTTTCAATGCAAACGTGTAACTGAGCTTAAATAGGGTTATTTATGCCATTACGCACCATTTGGAAGTGGAGAGCATTGGTTTTGAGCATAATTCACGTGTCAGGGTCAAAAACACATTTTTGGTCAAAAAGTGATTCTCTCGCTCTGAAAAGCATTTTACACGCATAAAAACTGGAAAAGTGAATAACTCAGTCACTTTCAATGCAAACGTGTAACTGAGCTTAAATAGGGTTATTTATGCCATCGCGCACCATTTGGAAGTGGAGAGCGTTGGTTTTGAGCATAATTCACGTGTTAGGGTCAAAAACACATTGTGGGTCAAAACATGCTTTTCTCGCTCTGAAAAGCATTTTGCACGCATAAAAACTGGAAAAGTGAATAACTCAGTCACTTTCAATGCAAACGTGTAACTGAGCTTAAATAGGGTTATTTATGCCATTGCGCACCATTTGGAAGTGGAGAGCATTTGTTTTGAGCAAAATTCACGTGTCAGGGTCAAAAACACATTTTTGGTCAAAAAGTGATTCTCTCGCTCTGAAAAGCATTTTGCACGCATACAAACTGGAAAAGTTGATAATTCAGTCCCTTTCAATGCAAACGTGTAACTGAGCTTAAATAGGGTTATTTATGCCATTGCGCACCATTTGGAAGTGAAGAGCAGTTGTTTTGATCACAATTCACGTGTCAGGGTCAAAAACACCTTTTTGGTCAAAAAGTGATTCTCTCGCTCTGAAAAGCATTTTGCACGAATAAAAACTGGAAAAGTGAATAACTCAGTCACTTCCAATGCAAACGTGTAACTGAGCTTAAATAGGGTTATTTATGCCATCGCGCACCATTTGGAAGTGGAGAGCATTAGTTTTGAGCATAATTCACGTGTTAGGGTCAAAAAGCCATTGTGGGTCAAAACATGCTTTTCTCGCTCTGAAAAGCATTTTGCACGCATAAAAACTGGAAAAGTTGATAACTCAGTCCCTTTCAATGCAAACGTGTAACTGAGCTTAAATAGGGTTATTTATGCCATTGCGCACCATTTGGAAGTGGAGAGCGTTGGTTTTGAGCATAATTCACGTGTTAGTGTCAAAAACACATTGTGGGTCAAAACATGCTTTTCTCGCTCTGAAAAGCATTTTGCACGCATACAAACTGGAAAAGTTGATAATTCAGTCCCTTTCAATGCAAACGTGTAACTGAGCTTAAATAGGGTTATTTATGCCATTGCGCACCATTTGGAAGTGAAGAGCAGTTGTTTTGATCACAATTCACGTGTCAGGGTCAAAAACACCTTTTTGGTCAAAAAGTGATTCTCTCGCTCTGAAAAGCATTTTGCACGCATAAAAACTGGAAAAGTGAATAACTCAGTCACTTTCAATGCAAACGTGTAACTGAGCTTAAATAGGGTTATTTATGCCATCGCGCACCATTTGGAAGTGGAGAGCGTTGGTTTTGAGCATAATTCACGTGTTAGGGTCAAAAACACATTGTGGGTCAAAACATGCTTTTCTCGCTCTGAAAAGCATTTTGCACGCATACAAACTGGAAAAGTTGATAATTCAGTCCCTTTCAATGCAAACGTGTAACTGAGCTTAAATAGGGTTATTTATGCCATTGCGCACCATTTGGAAGTGGAGAGCGTTGGTTTTGAGCATAATTCACGTGTTAGTGTCAAAAACACTTTGTGGGTCAAAACATGCTTTTCTCGCTCTGAAAAGCATTTTGCACGCATAAAAACTGGAAAAGTGAATAACTCAGTCACTTTCAATGCAAACGTGTAACTGAGCTTAAATAGTGTTATTTATGCCATCGCGCACCATTTGGAAGTGGAGAGCGTTGGTTTTGAGCATAATTCACGTGTTAGGGTCAAAAACACATTGTGGGTCAAAACATGCTTTTCTCGCTCTGAAAAGCATTTTGCACGCATAAAAACTGGAAAAGTTGATAATTCAGTCCCTTTCAATGCAAACGTGTAACTGAGCTTAAATAGGGTTATTTATGCCATTGCGCACCATTTGGAAGTGAAGAGCAGTTGTTTTGATCACAATTCACGTGTCAGGGTC
>NW_028177132.1:0-9431 GCF_964030765.1 Micromesistius poutassou
AACAAGTAACAGATCGCACTCTCTATAGATCAATCTTGTTTCTTACTCAGACGTTGTGTATTTCTTCAGGGAAACTGTGGTCGCACAACTGCACGCAAGTGCCTTTTTTCTTTTTTTTTTACTCAAAGCAAAAAATGCAAAGGTTAAATATTTTATACACGTCAATCAACGACTTCAGTTCAGAGTTTAGCTGATCTATATTCAAGATACATGTCAAAATGTAATCTTGGTTTCATAAATTCATATATTTTCTCTTCTGTTGAATTATTAATGCTGTGCTTAATCTTGAAGTACAGCTGTTTTTAATTTGGATGGGAGATTTATGTTACGGCAAAGCTATTTGCTAAATGCCATTCGAATAAAACATTTGTGCAATTCCAGCGTCATGCTGAGATTTATAGAACACACACACACACACACACACACGGATAAACAGTCACAAATCAACATTCTCGCACAAGTCGACATTCAGTTAAGCTTGCACACTTACACACCAGACACCAGACCCCCACACAGGGAAACTCAATAACACAATACTTATATATATATATATATATAATATGGACAGTGTTACATTCATGTTAAGCTGCTCCTGAGAAGTAGGGGGAGGGAGATATTACATAAAGTCTCTGTTACACACTCCAAGTGGAGTGGACTAGGATGCTTTACTTCACCAAGGTTTCAGTGAGAGAGAGAGAGAGAGAGAGAGAGAGAGAGAGAGAATGCTTAACATTAAGCTCCCTATTGTAGCCAACATGAGTGTATGTGTGTTAATGTGTAGTCTCTCAGAGAGTTTGGCCCATATTAGGATTTTGAACTTTCTTCACTCTTAGGCGGTATCAAATACATTTTAGTTTTCAAAGAATCTCAGGGCGTATTCACACCTGCCTTGTTTGGTTTGAACTGAACCAAAACAACCCTTGCTGCGGACCTTTGGGGCTGGTGTGAGCACCGAACGGCCGGACGGAGGCCCAGCCCGAGAGGTGATATCGGTCCGCTTCCAAACGAGCCCTGGTGTGGTTCGCCTGAGATGCGAAGGCGAACGCACCTCGGTCCGATCCAGTTCTAAAAATCAGGCGCCTCTTTGGACGTAACAGGCACCCACTCAGCCGCGGTGCATTATGGGAATTATTGTTTGATTAGCGGTAACTCCAAGATGAGCAGCGCATTGTCGGGTGAAAATGAGTCGTAGCTCAACATGGAGCAAAGAGGAGACGGAATGTCTATTGCATATTTGGGCAGACGCCCACATAAAACGTATGCTGGCAAACACACATAAAAATGCAGATGCATTTAACACATTCCGCACCAGGCTGAGGGAGAAGATCAACGCACATCACGCTGGATATCCATGACTGTTTACTTTCACCGGCACTTTCTCCCCCTTTTTTTGATTTACCGCTTTAACCCACCCCAGACCTTTTTGTCCAATGATTGAACGATCTTTGCACACATGTGGGTTTGTTGACAAAATGCTGGGACTGTTGCGAAAATTGCAATGTGAAAAGGAACCGCAGCAAACCAAAAAAAGAAACATTGTGGTCAGGACCAAAGAGAGCGAACTAAACTAAAGGACTTGTGTGTGATTACTCCCTAACAAACCCCTTACAGAGTGAAACTGTGCTTCAAGGACAGGAAAACAGCAAGCCTTCATTTCACAGCCTTCTCCTTCTCCTCATGTGAGGTGACATGTGATTGCTCAGCTCTATGAAGCCATCAGCTCTCTCTTCAAGACCGTCGTCAACAGAAAGCGCTTGTTGATTGGACGGAGATGGAGGCATTATGCTGGAGGACTCCGCCAAGAAAGACCTTGCCGGTTTCTAGAAACACGGTCGCCTTGGGACGAATTGTTCGCCGTTTTGTAGTCATTTGTAGTTTCCCCCCCCCCCGCGAGTCTCTTTCGGGTGCTGCGATGCGACTGTAAATGTGGACACAGATCAGACTGGGAGCTCGATGCTATGAAGAACAATACTCGACTACAACCAAGTAAACCCCACTTTACCCACACAGATGTTCCCCTCAGACACACACAGATGTGTCACACACACGCACACAGACACACACAATAAACAAAGAGATACCCCAGCCAGGGGTGGACTTCTTCGCGTGGGGGGGCCCGTTTGTGTGTGTGTGCGATTGTGTGTGTGTGTGAGGGGCCAGCAGGACCCCCATGTGTCACCCACACCCTGGGGTGACAGGTTGCCGTGGGTAACGTCTTTCAGCGCTGCGTGGTCTGCTGAGGTCACATGATGTGTTTATAGTTAAACAGCCATTTGCTGATGACCCCCGACCACAGTTGACCCCCACCCGCTCTGTCATCCACATTATATATGTGTGTGTGTGTGTGTGTGTGTGTGTCTTGCATGAGTATACTGCTGTGTGTGTTTGTGTGTGCACATATTTGCTTGAGGTGTGTGTGTGTGTGTGTGTGTGTGTGTGTGTGTGTGTGTGTGTGTGTGTTTCTATATGCAACATGTGTGCATGTGTGTGTGATCCCACCCAACACATACACCAAACCAGAACACTTCCCATAAATCACCAGCACTCACCGCTACTAAATAAACCTGACCCCCAAGGCGTGTTTCACATCCCCGATACAAACCCATCCCCTCCCCGATACGCTCAGCTCGGCTCCCGGGCCGACGTGGCGGTGGTGGAGGAGCAGACGCCCACAGGAAGTGCACCACCAGGAACAGGAAGCAGGAAGTAAGGGCAAAACACACAACTTAAAAAAAAACTGGAATTGTTGTTGTTCTTGTAAAAACGTGTTGGGCAACACCCCGCCATAGGGACGGGGTGTGTGTGTGTGTGTGTGTGTGTGTGTGTGTGTGTGTGAGAGCTTGCGTGTGTATGAGTGTATGTATGAGTGCATGTGTGCATGCGTGTGTGCATGTGTGTGTGTTTGTGTGTATGTGTGTGGGGGTGTGTGTGAGCTTGCGTGTATGTATGAGTGCATGTGTGTGTGCGTGCGTGCGTGCGTGCGTGCGTGCGTGTGTGTGGGGGGGGGGGCCTCCTGGTTCCTCCCTGAGAACAACCGCTCAGGCCGGAGAACCATGACCTACGACCCCCGGACACCTGACCCTCCACATGACCCGAGAAGGAGGGGCTAGGGGGGAGGGAGGGGCCAACGCTCCTTCGGCCTTCGGTGTGGCCTTCACGGTGTACGAAGGACGCGTCCTTCGAAGGATGCAGCCCCTGAATTGGGACACGGCCCTGGAAAAAAATCCACTTTCCTTGAGCGGGTCGTTGTATGCTTAGCAACGGTCATTAGCGAAAAATAATTGACCACCAGAAGTCGAGAAGGCCCATGCACGTGAACGGAGCGTTCCACAGCGTTGAGAAGAGCCGTGGAATAAATAAATAAATATATATATATATATATATATATATATATATATATATGTTTATATATTCTCTTTTGCTCTACAATAAAGGGAGATGGAGGACACAGCGGAGCACAGAGATGGATCTTTTTATAAACATATCATTTCTCCTCCTCTCCACCTTTATAAATGTATACTTAACAATTATTCGCCGAAGGCTTCGTGAACAGGAGCCCGAGGTGAATAATTGTTTGAGTATAAACTACACACGTGAGATAAAAGATAACACTTTATTCTAGGATTATTTATTTGTTTTTATTAGCGTGGCGAGACGAGATAGCGTTGCGAGATAGCGAACCAATCAAACTGCGCCATCTCAGGAGGTTGACGTGTAGCACACACTAAACGTAGACGGTCGTCTGTCTGTGTCTCTGCTGCGCTGGGAGGAGGAGAGGGAGGTGATGGGCGACATGCAGTGTTGGGAACGTTACTTTAAAAAAGTAATTTGTTATAGTTACTCAGTACTTGTTCCAAAAACTAACTGAGTTAGTAACTGAATTCCTTTATAATAAAAGTAACTAGTTACCAGGAAAACTATTTGCGTTACTGATGCGTTACGGATGGGCCCCGTCAGGAGGCCGCGCTTCTCTCGCCTGCGGCGGCGGCGGCGAGGAGGAGCGCGGCTCACAGGCGGATCACTTCCTGTTGGCCCCGCCTTGCCGCTGGCGGCGCTGGCGGCGGGAGCAGCAGGGGGGAAAGGCCGGCTCTGGAATCATCACAACAAAACACGTCTGACACGGCGACGCGACGACAAAAGGGTTTTGTTTTCCTCGTGAGAGAAATGAGACGATCAAGTGAGTCATCCGTCTTTTGTCTGCGTGGTACCTGTGACGCTCTCTGCCCAGCACCGGTGTGTTCAGACAGACAGACAGAGACATAGAGAGAGAGACAGACAAGACAGACAAACAGACAGACATAGAGAGAGAGAGAGACGGACCGACAGAGAGAGAGAGAGAAAGAGAGAGACAGAGACAGAGAGAGAGAGAGAGACAGAGAGAGAGACAGACAGACAGACAGACAGACATAGAGAGAGAGAGAGACAGACCGACAGAGAGAGAGAGAAAGAGAGAGACAGAGACAGAGAGAGAGACAGAGAGAGAGAGAGAGACAGAGAGAGAGACAGAGAGAGAGAGACAGAGACAGAGAGAGAGACAGAGACAGAGAGAGAGAGACAGAGAGAGACAGAGAGACCGAGAGAGAGACAGAGAGAGAGACAGACAGACAGAGAGACAGACAGAGAGGCAGACAAAAAGAGAGAGAGAGGCAGGCAGACAGATAGGCAGACAGACAGACAGGAAGACAGACAGATAGAAATACATGCCGTCAATATGTGGTCCAGACAAGGAAGAGGAAACACAAGAATGTGTGGGTTTGTTTCAGAATGAAGGAGGACAGCTGAAGACCGCCACACTGTCTCTCTCTCTGTCGCTCCCTCCCTCTGTCTCTCTCCCTCTGTCTCTCTCTCTCTGACTCTGTCTCTCTCCCTCCCTCTGTCTCTCTCTCTCTCTCTGACTGTACTCGCTCCTTCCCTCTGTCTCCCACTCTCTTCATCTCTCACTCTCACTCTCTCTCAGTATGTCTCTCTATCTGCCTCCCCTCCCGCCGCCCACCCCCTCCCCCCATCTACATTAAATCACATTTAGTTGTTCAGCAGACTCTCATCCGGAGCCACTTACAAGTGAGTCTGGGGGTCAATCAACGAACAAAAGAGGTTGGAGTGCTGCGTGACGGAGTGGACGGAGTGTCGAGAGAGGCTAGGACTGACGCTCCGGAAAAGCTCTGCATGGTCTCAGATTGACACCTCAGGGACACACAGATTGTATCCTCCATCTCAGCAAAACATGTTTTTTGACTTCAAAATCTCTACCGGGGGGGAACCGAAACGATGTCCTATTCCTGTACTTCCCTGTATTAGTTGATTGCCGCTCAAATGGATATTTTAAAAAGGTGTTAAACAGTTTATTCACGCATCCGTTGTGGGAGATAAAACGTTAATTTTAACCAATGACCTCCAATAAAATAAACTTCGATATGGAGCCGAGAGACTAAAGCGTAATCGCTCTTTTTTCTTTCTGTTTTTATGTTTTCTGTTCTTATTTGCTGTCTGCTTGTGGCCGGGACCCGTCAGCAGAGCCCCCCAGCGCTGGACGTACAGCTCAGCTCAGAGGCAGTGCATAGAAACAGACCCGCACCCTCCACACCTCGCTGGCTGCTCCCGTGGCCTGTTACCTCCATCTAAGACACAAATCACACACCGCTGTGTGTGTGTGTGTGTGTGTGTGTGTGTGTGTGTGTGTGTGTGTGTGTGTGTGTGTGTGTGTGTGGCTGGGGAAGTGTACTACATCATGTCAGAGGCACACTGTTTTATTCATGTAAACACAATCTGGCACGTTGTTAATGCACGCACACACACACACACACACACACACACACACACACACACACACACACACACACACACACACACACACACACACACACACACACACACAGTCAGTGTATGCTGAAGACACACTGGCTGGTTACATCATGTTTATCTTCGGATGTGTTTTGCTCCGTTAATGAACCTCTGTGTTCTGTGTGCACGTTCTCACAGTCACTATATGTCCTACAGGCTGCTTTTTTTTCCTCCGTTTTTATGGCAAACACACGCACGCAAACACTTACAAACACACGCACACATTCTCTCTCTCTCTCATTCAAAAAAGCATTATTGGCATGTGAAATATACATTTGCATTTCCAAAGCATTCTCACACACACACACACACACACACACACACACACACACACACACACACACACACACACACACACACACACACACACACACACACACACACACACACACACACACACACGCAAACACGCACAATTGCGCACACCGCTCTCTCCACTTCACTAGACCCATCGCTCCTCTTATCGCCAGGAAGGCTTGACGGCTCATTAGATCTCGCGAGATAACGATCGCTCCCCAAACAGCCCCGGACCGTGCGTCCCGTTCCAACACGGGACACGGGAGTTCCCTTCAGAAAGTGTCGAGGTGTCGCCTGTCATCGACAAGCCCCCTGCTTCCCCGCATCGCGTGGGGGTTATGTTGACTGTGCGCGCCCGCGGAGCCCATGTCATCGCAGGGGGAGAGAAAAGAAAAAAAAGAAAAAAAGAAAGGGGAATCTGATAACAACTTAACCTGAGGCTTAAGTTCCTCCCTCACTACCAGGGAGTGGATTCATCAAAACATATGTGACGTTGTCGAGCCGATGCGAGCGCTGATATCTGGCCGCTCGGCTCTGGTCTTCATTAGGGGAGAGGAATGGGGGGCCTCGAGGGGGGATTCCGCCGTGTCGCGTCGCTGCGACCACAGGGGCGTCCGGTGCCGGTGTGGGACTAGTGCACGCAGCCCCGGGTCCACAGTACAGGCAGCGGCGGCGGCTGTGTTATTATGGAAACGCGGTGTTCATTCTGCAAGTTCTCTTTTATATCAAATTAGAACCACGTCCAATTTAAATAATAATAATAAAAAAAATAAATCAAGTTATTTCCTGTAGGACAGTTGGCAAATAAGGGAGATTAAGTAGGCTAATTAAGTAAATAAGTCAACAATTCAGAAAGTACATAAACAATAGACCTCAATATTAATCCCAAATTAAATCGTTTGGGTATTGGGAACTACTACAATCGGGAATTAATACAGCTTCTCCAAACAGAGTAATAGTCCTTAATGTTCTAATAATAGCGCATCAATCCCCACCACCGCTGTGACCACAGTACGAGGAGTGGTTACTTGCACAGTTGAGCGTATTGTCTGAGAGGCATCCAGAGGCCAGCCGGGCGGCCGTCCACCCCAGCAGCAGCACCCCGAGACGCTGACGATAAACTTTGATGTTGGAAACAGGATCTGGAGTGTGAGAACCACAGCGTTTGTTGAGCTGGTTTTGGCGCTTCTCTATTTGATATATTTCGCAAGACTTCTGGGGACCGATTCACACTGCGGTTCAAACCCAGACCTCTAGAATTCAACCCCTCTCTGGTCTGAGTTTATCTTTACTCTGATTTTATAAACGTGTTGATACAGGTGTAGTGATACTTAACACACACACTAATATCTAAAGCGTGTGTGTGTACGTGTGTATGTTAAACACCGTGATTAGGAATAGATAACAAACACAATTGTATTCAGTTGATTCGAACATCCACGTCTTTCTAAACGCCAATACAAGAAGATTACACAATTCAAATTATGGAATTTAAGTTCCATTTCCCCCCCCCCCCGAAGGTTTGAGCCAATCGCGGAGAAGCACTTGAGGGTCCACAAGCAATTAAGGCGATGGAGGCGAGGTCAGCGCAGACCTGCTGCGGCTACGTCAGCACACTGGTCATGGCGGACCCTCCATATTGAAGCAGGGCAACAACATGACAGATGGCCCCCTCTCCCCCCCCCACCGCCCCCCCGCTGCCCCCCCAGAACATATTTGCTTTATTCATTCTGCTCTGTTGCCTGTTTTCCAGGACAATGTTTAAATGAAATGAAACAAAGTCCCCGCTTCATCTCCTAATGGAGGTCTGGGGGATGGGGGGGGGGTGTGGGGGGGCAGGCGGGCGGGTGGCAGGTGGGGGCGAGGTCATGTGACCCGGGGGTGCAGGTGGCCGCGGAGCGCACACACGGGAACACAACATGTGGACGTAAACACATGCATAGGATGTTATGTGAGGTCAGAAACCCACCACCCCCGACCCACCCCCCCACCACCCCAAGGGACCAGGTCCTTACGTGGGTCACATGACATGGAGACGTTTATCAAGGTGAGATCATCACGTTTAATTGTGCTGTAACGATACGACTTTATTCATCCCCCCGTAGGAGAAATGAGTTTGTTGCAACAGACCAGCAGCAGAGGAAAAACACAGGATAAAAATAAATAGAATACAATAACAATACAATAAGTACTAATACAACAAGTAGACACTAATGGAAAATGCTAAACTAAATAAAGTAAAGTAAGGATAAGACAAGACAAACAGAACAAACAACAACAAATAGGGCAAACAAAATAAAATAATTGTGAAAATTGTTAAGCACAATCTGAAGCAACTAACGACAAAAGGAATCCTTTTGGTGGCATAGTCATAATTTTCCTACTCCTCTTCCCGGAGTAAGAAGAGGAGAAGAGTGACGTGTAAAAGTAGTAAAGTGGTCTAATTGCACTCCTCCTGTGTTTAATATTCATGTGAGTGGTGGTGAGGTGTCATTAGTGCATGACTACACCTCTCTCTGACGCCGTCCGCCACTCAGACCTGCTGCACTAGTGCACACCGTGTTCCCTACAAGATAGATGAAGCAGTCACACACACACACACACACACACACTGTATGAAGCTGTCAGACACACAAACACACACGCACACACACACACACACTAAATTAAGCTGTCAGACTCACACACATACGCGCACACACACACACATGCTGACAGATATTTGCACACACGCATGCATACACACACACACACACACACACTACATGAAGCTGTCAGAAACACACATACACACAAACGCACACTACATTTAGCTGTCAGAAACACACACACACACACCATAAATGCATGCATACTCATGCAAGCACACACACACACACACACACACACACACGCACAAGCCAGCATGGAGACTCTTATGCCTGCAACACACGCAGGTCCAAACTCAAACGGGGAAATTGTGCACAGGAAAATGTTCAGTGTTGTTTTTTTGTTTGAACCTGGTTTGTATTGACCACCAGACAAAACGAAAGGAAAATAATGATTAATATTTCAAACAAACCATAGCACACACGACAACGACACCGTATGACAGGGAGTCAACGTGCCGCTCAGATGTCATCGATTGAACTGCTCAACTTGAAATGCTGCTTACAGCCACCGCTCAGTTCACCTCGCGGAACGCAAACTCACGACTGAAAGAGAAACGCTTCCTAATGGCTGAAGAGGAGGAAAGGCACCTTTTGTGGCAGACTTCAAAGGGAAGAGAGAGAGAGAGAGAGAGAGAGAGAGAA
>NW_028177131.1:0-3605 GCF_964030765.1 Micromesistius poutassou
CTGTCAGGTATTCCGATGTGCTGCCGGAGCGCTGGATCATGGTAGATGGTGGTTACCAGCGCGCTGTTAGCGCTGCATACTTATCCCCCAAAGTGGAGCGAAAAGAATGGCAAAGTCAAAAATTCGAGGAAAATATTATAATCGGTTTAAAATGTAGGGTGCAATACGATATTTAAATATAATAGTGTATGATTTTGCACCTATTTAAATAGTCTCCTGGTATGATGAAACTGGTTAACGGCAGAGTTTGACATTGTGAAATACAGTCAAAATGCATAGTTGTGTGTGTATATATATATATATATATATATATATATATTTAAATATCTATAACTAGTTTATGTATATATATATATACATATATATAACTAGCAGTTGGACTTGTATTGCAAAAGTCCAACTGCCAGTTTTTCTTGTGCAGTCGGGGCCCGTCTGTGAAATTGGACTTTCCAGCTGTGCCTTAGAAAAGGATTGGTGTCAGGGCAAAGTCATGCATTTAGAGAAGCGATACCTTGTGTTGTTCAGGCCGAGTCCACGACGCCTGTGGAGGACAGAGACAGAACCACAAAGAAAAAAAACAACACAGCAGAACAATCCTTTAGAGAGGAGCCCCCGTCTGTCCACAGAGGGGCTCTGGCTCAACACAGCGGGCGTGCCACCCATTAGTTACCATTCAATCATCAAAGGTCTACTGATATTCAAATGATCCGGCTCATTTTACTGAGCATCCGTTTTGAAGGGGATGAAAAAAACACTACTGGGGATTTTGAGTCGATTTCCACGACAGACACGTCAATGTATTTTATGTGGGCTATATATCGCTTGCCGCTGCGGCTTTGCTGTGGATTGTTACCAAGCAGCAGACATATTTATCGGTGCATGGGCGCCGTGTTGTGTTGCAGAGAGGCTCACACACAAGCCTTTCCCCGACAGCAGCTTGCATTTTAAACAGATGTTGTGACAAGTGCGTTGGCATTTGGGCGTAACGCGTCGAGCCATCAAGCGCACAAACAAGACCGCCTTTGTCAGTCTCCGGGACGCTTGAGGCGAGACGACTCGAGATTATTACACGCCATCTTTTGTGCGTGGACGGTAACAGGGTTCCTGCTGGCCGACACAGTGATGTCACACGCCTGGCTCGTTGTTAAGACGCTTTATTGTGGCCCCCGTGAAGAGCAACGTGATGTCACCGTAAGGTGGTCTTCATTTGTTCGCAGTAAATGCTAAGTGGAGTGCATTTATATAGCGCTTTTCTAACCAGTCAGGCCACTCAAAGATTCAAACACCCACCCATTTATGCACACACTCACACACCGCCGGGTGGGTGAGGCGTCTCGCTCAGGGACACCTCGACACTCGTGAAGGAGGAGCCGGGGATCGAACTAGCGACCCGCTCTACCTCCTGAGCTACTGCCGCAGTACAGGCGCTGAATGGCCACCTAACTATGTCCAGATGTTCTATAGCCTGGGTCCGTGGAGACAGATGCGTCGGCCTGTGGCTAACGTTTGGAGTCTGATGGGTGCGGGTTCACTAAGGCCCCGGGTTAACTGCTTACATTGTCTGGGTCCAGATGTAAATCAGCCATGATGTTTGTTAAACTAGCCCCCCCCCTGCCCTCACGGCGTAGAAGCATTCCAAAATTGGGCAGTTGCCGCTCATTTGACGTCCATTATGTTCCAAACGTGTGCGTAGCAGCTCACCACAGCTGTATCTTTGTTTTGTGACACACAGAGGCACGGCTATGGGAGTGCGAAACAATCGTTTGGGATATAATGGATGTCGATTGAGCGCCAACTGCCCAGTTTCAGGACAATCTACACGGCGAGAGGAGGGGAGCTGGACAAACATTATATCTGGACACAGACAGTAGTGCCTTTACCTGGGGTTGGAGCGAATCAGAGAAATCCTTTCAACACGTCCTTGCATCTTTGATCCTGTGTTAATCTTATGTTAACTTAATCAACAATAAAATATTTGGCGGATAAAATATGTTCAGTAGACCTTTGACAATGTGAATAGTAGGGTAATTATATATGTTGATTTAAATCAATATCTTTGGTCAAGATATTATTCTTCAAAAGAATACAAATATAACAAGTCCATTTGCCTCATTAGATATTGAATAATTGATTGCACCTCATTTATCATGTTTCGTGGAAACATCAGATCAAATGGTGAAACCCACACAGCTACATGCTACGAAATTAGTTTGCATGAGGCATGCTATGGATTTCATGACGGTGAGGAGAAGAACACGAAAACACATGAAAACGTGATGACCCACAAACGTCTCCAAGCAGAACATGCAAAGCGGCAGACTGACGGCCTCTCTCATCTTGCGCCAGCCCTCAGAAAACGTCAATAAAACACAAGAAGTGGACGTGAGCGAACCGAAAGAGAGGGAGCGGGGGGGAAAGAGGTAGATAAACCTTTCAATAAATTCACATCTAATGCTCCCGACACACACACACACACACACACCATACCCTCCTTTTTTTATTGAGAGCCGGCGGCAGAACAAATAGTAGAAATAAAAAAAAAACGATACAGGCTCATCAATCACCACACCGCTAAAATGAACTTGAACTCTATTAACGGCGGAGCCGCGCTGATCGAAACCTTGGGTATGGCTTAATGCATTTAAGGGCAAGAGCGCTAAATAAAGGCTAGAGCACGAGAAGTCCCCCTCCACTCCCGCTACGCCGTCTGCATTAGGGCTCCGCTCACGCACACTTCCTCCTCCCAACGGCGGCCGTGCTAGGGGCTTTAACGCGCTGAGGAAGCCCGTGAATAAAGGCGTCCTTCGAACAGTTTGCGTAGCGCCAGATGAGATGTATAGGCAATGAGTCACGACTAAAGTGACTTCACCTCAATTGATAAAAGGCCTTTTTTCCGAAAACAGTTTACGTAACCCTAGATGAGATGAATCGGCGTCGAGGCACGACTGGAATGACTTCACCCTCGACGAAGGACAAAAAACCAAAAGAGACGTAACACCTTTGCGACGAGACGCCCATGAATAAAGCCCACTTTACACGAACTCAAAAAGAAGTGGACAGCCCAAACCTCGGGCCGCGCCCGATTGATATTCTGGCGATGATTCACGACTATGACTGTTAACTTCTCCAGTCAAGCTCCGACGAGCCGAGGAGAGGGAGGCGAGGGAGGGAGGCGAGGGAGGGGAGGGAGGGAGGAAGCGGGGAGGAAGCGGGGCGGGGCAGCTGTCGTAGGGAGGCGGCGGGACGTGGCCGCACGTCTGCCGTGCGTGTGTTCCTGTGCGTGATGACAAGCGGAGCAGCTGGCGCGTCCCCACAGTGCGAGACGGGAGCCGCTGCCCAATTAATACAGGCGGCGGAACCTAACAGTCTGGAACGTACCCACCTCGAGAGGGGGGGAAAAAACTAAAGGTGCAGTCGCAAACACACTCACACACGCGCGCACTCTCGCTCCCCCACTCACGACCCGTCTCCGGGACGCTCGCTCGCTCTCTCTCTCCGTCGTCTCCCTCTGTTGTACCTGCCGCGGCTGACGTGTGTCACTGTCACACTCGACGGCGACGAGGAAGATAAAGGGGAGAGAGGTGAGGAAGACGAGGAGGAAGAAG
>NW_028177130.1:0-6653 GCF_964030765.1 Micromesistius poutassou
AAGCATACATGCAAACACACACTAAAACCTTGAGGCGTTCATGTGGAAATAAGGGCTTATTGTTCTTTGTTTCTGATGATCAGAACCTCAGGTATCAAACCTCAGGCACCTTAAAGAGGACCTGTGGCAAGAAGTCACTATGTAAAATATGCTGAATCTTGGTACGAATGAAGTGGCTTGGAATTATAAAAATCCATTTCACTTAACTACAATACAATGGCCTGGACAAGGGGTAGCCAGAAAGTGGAAAAGTCTAATTTCAGTCGAAGAATCCACTTTCCCCCTCCATTTCCCAGCATCAACATTATGTTAACATGTTAACATGACAGTTGTGACAATGACAGCCAGGGAGTGTTTCAGACCATGACTGTGAGGTCATGACACCGTGGCACCACGCTGCATGTTTACCCTGGTGTAGAATTAAGAAATGGTGGGCTAAGCCAGCTTTGTCTTTAGATGTTGTCTTCTGGTTATGAAAACAGAAACTCCCAAGGACGAGAGGTCATCCGGCACTTCACAATGACCTAGATACTTGTCTTGGTGTAACGCAAAGGGGATAATTGGAGTTTAAACATGGTCCCGCATTCAGAGCGAGTTAATTTCATGCTGTATTATCAGAGGGACTAGGCTCTGTTATAAGTAGCGGTTGTATTTAATGTCACAGCTTGATTAAGCGTTGGGATATGTCACATGGGCCTTTCTCACACATGGGCTTATCAGTCACGGAAGAAAACAAGTTCTCAGTGAATTACAAGGGATGACAGCGTAACGTGAAGGATTATTCCTACGCTGCAAAGCAATTCCCCCGTCTTCTGAAGACATACATCCTGCTCTGATTGACTACACTTTCAACACACCATCACACGTGGGACCACTCCAACTGGAATGGTGTAAATGGACTGCATTTATACAGCACTTTTCTAAGGCAACAGCCAGCTAGTCAGGCATTGAGGGTTAGGTGTCTTGCTCAGGGACACCTCAACAAGGCAAAATGTATTCTCCCCAGTCCGATATTACGCAACATCAATGTGTAAAGTAAACCATAAACATCCAAACTTTGTTGCGGAAAAGTTGCAAACGTGTGATGTTACCCTTCAGCACAGGGTACCTAATCAGTCTGATAATGGAAGTCGGCATGTCCACAATCCGCTGTGTAATTAATTCATTTTCCTTGTACTCTTAATAGAGTCGCTCTGTGGAAAGTTATCTCCTCCACCCCTGCAGCCATTGGGCAAGCATTAAACAGCAGAGTTTAGGTTCATCCCTGCACACACAAGCTGCAGGGTCAAGAGAGGGGGAGGGAGAGAGAGAGAGATCTGTTTGCCAGGCGGATTCATGAAGAGCCCCCATTACTGCATGTCGTCACTTCTCCTTCCAGCATACACTGGCTGTCCCCCATCTTCCTCTCATGCCACCCTCATATACTTTCCACATCCCTCTCCCTCTTCATTGTCTCCCGTACAAGAAGCACATTAGATGAGGTGGCCTTCATGCCCTGTCACTCCCAGGATGGTAACAAACTCACCTTTTGGAAAACGCCCCGACCCTGAGCCATTTAAGTATGCAGGGAGAGCAGTTGATGATGAGAGAGGGAGCAGCTGATTGGCTACTTCTTATTGGTTCCCATTGGAGACAGTGGACCCTCTCCATCGGGTCCTTCTACAGACCTTCAAACATCAGCCCATGCTTGAGGTAAACATTGTATGTTTCCGCGGGGCGAGCAGCGACCTGGCACTCTGCATGCTGCGTGAAGCCCTGGATGGGTTGTCTGAACTTCCCAAAGGAGAAAGAAAAAAATCTTGAATCAGGTGCCAGGCGAGGTTACAAAGAGCTTCCCTTTACAACACCTTACAGAGGAGCTGCTCGTTGGCTTAGCATGTGGGTGTGCATTAGTCCAGTGCGGACCCACTAACATGTCTTCCAGTGTAATGTATATAATGTCTCTGCTGGTAGAGCTCCTGACTCTAATGGCTTCGCGTTTCAATATGAGATTAGTGTCTCTGTGGACTGCATCCTATAGACGGCTAATCTGCTGAGTTATAGTGCACGGTCTGGGCTATAGTCAAACCGTGGGGGGTCTGGGAGCTTGGACGGGCTGCCACAGAGAGAGAATTCAGGACAAGCCTTTTCGCCTGCCAACACACCACAGTATTGTTGCTGGATGTCGGGCTGTTGGAGAGGGCTTGGCTCGTGGCCCTGGATTCATTTGACCGGACAACACAAAATGGTTTCATCCTCGTAAATCGTTTTTTCTATATGCTTGATCTGTTAACATGACAACAGGATGGAGGATTAAACGTTGTAGAGAAGTATTTGTAGGTTTGTAATGTACAAATAAAACATTATTCCATGCAAATTAATTGCTGGGTTTTGGTCCGATCTGATTAATATGATCGGTGTGTTTTGCAGTGATATGCTACAAACATTTTTATTACATTTTAATTAAGTACAGCCTTGGTGTTTGGGTGTTCTCCCATCTGGTTTGATCCCAGATGTCTGAAGCCTACCTGTAGGTCCTAGACCAGATGTCCAACCACCACCTGCTCCTGAATGCATCTCAAAGTATCTCCCTTCACTGTGAATCACTTCGGATAAAAGTAGTTTTCAATGTACATTTGTCGTGAATACAGTGTCATAAGGTCATACCGCAGACATCTGCCCGACGCACTGTACTAATTGTACTTTACTTTCATTCCAAAAAAGGAGGCTGACATTGTGTCTGCTTTCATCCGGTAGAATGAAAAACTGTTCCTCACAATGACGTCTTGCATTTGATCTGGTCTCCGCCTAGCTGTCTCCCTGCCCCGCTCGATTGATCTGTGGAAGATGGATCACTGAAGTGTGTGAGCCATTCGCCAGCTCCATGGATCTGGGAGGGAGCCCTCCTCCAAATCCTCCCCTTAGCTTCTCATTAGCAGAGCTGACGACAGCCAGCCATCGTCTGAGATGTATGCCAATATCACCGTCTCCTACGCCGTCAGCAGTTCAGTCATAACCCTTCCCCTCGCTCACTCGTCAGGGTGTCCACAACTTGTGTCGGTGTGGTCGGATCAGGAGTGTGATGGAGGCTGATTTATCTAAATCAATCCCCTCCAAACCACAGACTAGGGTCCCGAACACACGGATGCATTCTAGATAGGTGAATTCTTGGTCATATGGTGACGTGCTGCTGTTCCAAGTTAGTACAGCGCATGGGCAACATCCTTGTTTGCTACCATGATAAAGATGTGATTGTTCCTCGATTCATATTGGATATCCATCATGGACGTGCATGTTTTTGTGTTACACTCGGGAGGATATTGTAGCGGGATCTTGGCATGCAGTGATACTAGCAGAAATTACATGGCTTTCTCCTTCTAGACTTCCTCATGCAACCTTCTCCCTCCATAAGTAATGTGCTTGGAACAGCGTCAAGGTTGTAAGACGTCTCGGGGGGGGGGGGGGGGAATGCAGCAGATGGAGTCATGATGATTGAAATGGCTGGCTGATGCACGGATCTGCGAGGGGGCTGCTGTCCTCAGCGGCGGTGTCGCTTTAGATCACGGTGCAATCTACCACAGCAGACCGGGCCCTCTGTTGTGCTCCAGAGCCCCACATCCCACCGGTTCTCATGTAACCACCAGTAAAGCGTGTCTCAGCCTGTTCACTTGATATCTGCCAGATGATTCAGCAGCTTTCAGTGCCTGCCGCCAGTCAAGCCAATGTCATTAGGATCTAATATCGTCTCTGATTGATCACACTATTAATGGCTCGGTTTACATACTCAGGTCCGACACAGGATATCCGATCTCTCGTATGGCATCATCCGCCGAATCCCATTTTGTCACCTGGAGCCGAGCTAGACACCGTGATGCTAGGTTTTACACCCACATGGACACGATAGGATGTGCTGCCAAGTCCTGCACAAGGAATGCCAGCTTATGTCCGGCAGACCCTGACTCTGGAGAACGATCGAGTTCATGATCAGTTCATGAGTTCAGCTGGAACACATGTCCTTGATAAGGGAGTTGTATAATGAGGTATTATACAGCAACTGTTCTCGAAGCAATAAAGAGATGTAGGATAAGGCTGCCGTTCTTCTCAGGAGAAATTGTCGTGGACAGTATGCTTTCAATTTAAAAGAAAGTGAGAAGTAGAAAGCACTCGATTACGAAAAACCCAAGGTGTTTGCACGGTGGTTATGCACAGGTGTTAAATGGTAAAAGGACTGCATTTATGGTTCTTTTCTAACCAGTGGCCACTCAAAGTGCTTATTGCCTACCATTCACCCCCTTCGTACACACATTTACACACTGACGGCTGAGTCAACCATGTAAGGTGACGGCCAGCTCGTCGGGAGCAGTTAGGTCTAGCTGTCTTGCTCAGTGACACTTCAACACTCGACAAACTAGCAACCTTCCGGTTACCAGCCAACCCGCTCTACCTCCTGAGCCACATACCGCCGTGTTCACAGGTACACTCTCCTCTTTTTTCCAGGGCTCCAAGCGGCTCCTGAGGTCAAACGAGTACATCCTCCCTCCCAACGGGCTGATGGAGACCGACCTGGAGCTCACCTTCTCACTACAGGTGAACACACACTCAGGCACCCAAGCTTTAGTCCCTCAATACTTTAGAAAACTCGTTATATTTTTGTATTGTAATATGAAACTTTAGAAGGTTTCGTTTTTCTATAGTTTCGTTTTTAAATGTTACAAGGGGAAAGAATGTTCAAGATGTCCGATTCTGTATTCTGAAATAAAATAAACACAGTTTCACCATAGAAACTGCTCACAAATTCAGTGCAACTGCAATTGTACGGCTGCCCTTTCTTGTGTGTTGAATATCATTTTGGACAGTGTCCTTGTTTTGTTGGAAACCCCATATTTATTCTATATTTCTCTATTACAGGCCAAACGTGAACCCTGATGAGTTGAAATAAGCAAAGCATGTCATGTGACCGCCCCCCTCAGTTCACCTGCGTGTGTTACCCCCTTTAACCCCCAGTACCCCCACTTCCTGAAGAGGGACGCCAACAGACTGCAGATCATGCTGCAGAGGAGAAAGCGCTACAAAAACCGAACCATCCTGGGCTACAAGACGCTGGCCGTGGGAGTCATCAACATGGCGGAGGTACCTCTCCCGGGAACACTTCTTTAAGTGATCATCACATCACACCGCCTACTCTCCCCCTCCAGTGCTCCAGAGAGATCCAATCTGCTGCGCCGCTTCTCTCCGATGGCGTGCCTGCGTTCCGCCGTTCCCCTGGGGGGGGGGGGACACAGCCATTTGCATTTCATGTACGGCGCCCTGCGTTCCAGAGAGCAAGAGCGAAGCGCCCCTCCTGTGTGTGGCTTGTCATTGTATTTCGATGAGTCATGCCTAATCATCACACATGCTGTTGGGGAGATTGTCAGCCATCTGGGCCCCCCCCCGCCCCCCGGCTTTCATGCGCACTTATCTGGAACAACAGTGTTTTGGTGGGGCATTGTGCGCGGGCGGTTGACCGAGGCACGCTCCTGCACCCCTGTGTCAACACGGCGCCCTTTTACGCAAACACGCCTTGTTCGGAACGCGTGTCTCGGGATCACTTGAAACGGAACGGCCACAGAGGCTACGTGTGCAGCAGCAGCAGGCTGGGGCGGGGGGGGCTGTTGGACGAGGAGGCTGGCCCTCGCTATGAGACGGGGGGGTCTGGCCCTCGCTGTTGGACGGGGGGGGGTGTCCCTCACTGTTGGGCTGTGAGACTGGAAGGGGCCTGGCTGGGTGACGACTGGGCCGTCGCAGTCTGATAAAACATGGGAAACAGCCAGTCACACATTGTCTTTGAAAATCGTCTGGAAAAATAGACAGGAAAATGAATGTTTTTTGCGAAAATAACTCAACACAGAAAACTAAAATGAACAAAAAACAACAACAACCATGATGTGTAACCCACCATCAACATCATGTGTTGTCTTTGTCATCACCGGCTGAAAGTTTTAATTCTTTCCCTACAGAGGGGAGCTAGCATCACACACACACACAGACTTCTATTTACAAAGCCAGAATGGCCTTTTAGTGCATCCAGTGAGGGTTATTATGCTGTCATCAGCTGTGGGTGTACATTCTCGTTCTGAGCCTTTCAGGGCATTATGTGGTTAAGAAGTCCCCCCACAGCCCCCCCCCCCCCCCACTCTACCCAGTGCTTCAGCAAATATTGCTCCTGCTGTGCTGAGAGCAGCTAATGAAATAACCTATTAAAACAGCCCCCCTCTGGAGAGAGCTAAAAACCCAAAGCATTTCTCTGCATCCCATCCCAAGTATTTAGACAAGCTGCATTACACTGTTTGGACTCGGTTTGCGTTCCAGAGCCAATTAGCTCTAAACGATGGCGAAGGCGTTGTAAAGAGTGTGCGACTATTATGAGTACCAAGAATACATGTTGAGAACATCAGGGTGCTGGGATAAAGGTCAGCCCAGTCCCTCTGTCTGCTCCCCGTCTCCCTCCCCGCTCCCTCTACTCCGGCCCACCGGTTATGGGAGCTAATTTATGTGCAGCTCTGCCTCGCTCAGCAGAATATATCGAATTCTGATTCTGTAAGTGACACGAAAACACCTTCCACTCCAGAGAGGTAATTTGTTTATATTGATGCTGCAGGCAACGCCTGTATGGCAATTTTCTTTTACCATGGTGC
>NW_028177129.1:0-8096 GCF_964030765.1 Micromesistius poutassou
CTTGACGTCAGGTTTGAGCAACGTGCACGGAAGCAGAATTCACCATGCTTACCGTGACCACAGTGTCCGGGCGGTGCAGCATGGGGGCTGGTCCCATCTCACTACAGACACATATTCACCGTGCTAACCATGACCACAACGTCCACTTGGGTCAGCAACAACAGCTGCTTCAGGGTTTTTAGACCATTTCACTGTCAGTGGGACCCAACCGCACTCCTCAGTAAACTCCACGGGTACACCGCAATTGGCCATCTTCGTATGTTTACTCGAAAAAGGTCCCAGATTCTGCATTGTCTGTCGGCCGCGACCGGCCTCCAGCGACGCTGGGGCCGGCCCGTAGTTAAAGAAGCTCCGTCTCGGAGCTCCGTCTCGGAGCGCCGTCGGAGCGTGAGCGTGGCGGCCCGGGAATGGAATAAACAGCGGACCAATTGTGTCGTCAAGTCGGGTCGATTGTGTTTGTGTAGCCCTTAATCACAGTAACAGCCCCTGTGAGAGACGGAGGAGCAGGGAGCTAAGTGAGGGCCGCCCTGCCACACGGTGGCTTCGAACCACTCTGTGTTTTTCCGTTGTCATGCAACACCTCGCCACACACGCGTAAATCTTCCCGCCTGCTTAACTACCGGCACTAAAACATGTCCGATTAAATAGCTGTTAGACGACCGCGTGGACTACATGTGAGGTCTGGTCTGTCTTCACAGCCTGTCGCTTCTCAGGTTTTTATAACCAGTGCAGGGCAGTGGGAAGTGGGAACAGTGGGTTCAATTCGGTGCAAAAACATCTCTTTTTTCTTACTTTGACATCATGGTTACGGTTAAACGAAAGTGAGTATCGGCTGCTGCCTACGCAGTCGTCGGTGTTCTGCTTCCTCGTGGAATATCATATTTTGATAGTTCTTTGTATCCTTGGCAAGCGTTGTGCTTGGTAAACGTCATATTGGTGTGTGTGTGTGTGTGTATGTGTGTGTGTGTGTAACTTTACTACACTTTTACTATGTTTTTTGCTTTTCTTTCCCTGTCTTCGTTCTCACTTTTTCTCTGTTTCTTCTTATTTATTATTCATGTGTTTCCCTCTCTCACGCCAAAGAAGATGCTAGTGTGTGATTATGGCTGATTTACAATCGACAGCGTTAGAGTTAAATAACAGCAGACAAGACGGATGCGTCTCGGCAACATAGCTCCAAACTGTTTGGTGTTCACAGATTCCCCCAGCCCTTCTTCTCTGTGAAATAAAACGCTTGACAAGGTTAATAATTCACTGCTCAGAGGTCCTCCACTCCTTCGGTTTTTGACAGTATCTCAAACACTGCAGCCGAATCAAAACGTCCACAGTAATAAGCGTTACCCATGGCGTCTAAAAGGCTGCTTTGAAAGCGAGTGGACCAACAACACCACCGGGGCTGGAAAGCAGTCCAGACACAGAGATCCAGTGGATAGTTTTGTTTGTTTTCTCAGAGAGACGCACAAGACAGTCGCTGGATTTCCCTTGAGAAAGGAAACGACAACGTACAATGTGTGTATGTGTATGAGTGTGACTGTGAGGGTTGGTATTTGAACAGCCCATTCTCCCTCTCACACACACATGCCCCTGCAGTGTTTTAAAGGACGCCACAACCTCTGTTGCCCTCGGCGGCGCTGCTCCTGAGGTCTGTAGCGCTGAGCAGAGATCAACCAGTCATCACATTTCACCCTGATGTGAATCGCGTTCCAGTAAAATGAATCACATAGCGGATGAGAGCTTTACAACGTACAAGCGGGTTTCTCCTGTTGGGGGGAGCTATGGGGGGAGGGGGGGGGGGGGCAAGGCCTGTGAGTGGGGGGGTAGGGCTGTTCGGAGTGGGAGGCTAGAGCTGTGGGGGCGAGGTGGGGGGGAGGAGGGGGGGGGAGGGGGGGGGGGGGGGGGAGGCATGATGGGGTGTGTGGGAGGGTTGACGGGGGGTGTGTGGGTAGGGCTGGGTAGGGCTGTGGGGGGAGGGGGGGGGGGTGTGTGTGGGGGGTAGTGCTGTGTGGTGGGGAAGGGTTGGGGGGGGTAGGTCTGTGTGGGGTGGGGGGTGCGTCGATTTTTCCAAACTAATCATCCAAGTACAACAAACCACATCACACATCCAGGCCGGCCCCGCAGCTCCTCCAGCCCTCCCCAATATGGCTGGGTCCCACGCCGGAGGTGTCTCTACATCCAGAAGAGTATGACCTATGACCTGGCAGGCTTGGCGTGCTTGGGGAGGGGGGGTGGGGTCGTTTAGACAGAGATCACAACACCAGGTTTGGATGATTGAAAAAACGCACCATGCCAGGGTTTTTTCTTTCGTCTTCCTTGAACAGAGCTAATGGAGCCTCAGCCTGGGATGAAGGCTCATTAAAACATACTAGCCCTTGTGTGTGTGAAGCGCAAGAGGCCATCCGGAAAGTATTTCAGAGTCCAACGCGGAGAGAAGCCATGGTGTAAGCAAAGCGGAAAGGACCGGGCCCTGGTGGGGGATTGTCTCACACACTTTTGATTACACCAAGTAAAAGTGCATCAATTCCATAAAATTAATCCGTTCCAAAATAAACTAAATTCCCCAGGCTGTGGAGATTTGGCTGTGCGTGCCGTGATACTAAGCTGCTCACTCAGGTCAGTTTTTAAGATGGACGGGGTTCTGTTCTTCAGTGTAGGTGTTGGATCTCGTCAGCACGATCAGTTCTTCTGTCCAGCTGGCTTTGAAGCTGCTGTTGGACTTTGGATGGATGTGGGTGTGCAACTTTTAAAGCGAATATAAAGTTTCTCTGCAATCTGCAATTTAAGTGTTAAGTTCTTTATAATCCAACACAAACTCAGCATGAACCTATCAATTAGGAAGGCCAACTGGCAGGAGATCTTTTTTTCTCATATTTGTCTACCTGAGTGACCAGGACATTTAATCTTATCCTGCATAGAATTTTATGATTAAAATCAACCAGTGCTTTTTTTTGTTTGTATGGAGCTGATGGAAAGAACCAAGTGTAATAACTGTTACTCTATACACATACCGACTAGTTCAATGGTCCATAATGGACTAGGTGGTTCAGCACACAGTGTCACAGACTTAATAAGCCTGCAGCGTGGCTCTTAAAGGCCCTGACACACCATTCCGACTGCCGAAGTCGGAAGAAAAGGCAGTCGGACCGATTTGGTCATGGCCGATTCAACGTACAATGAACAATCGGCTGAAAAGATCACCGACGGCTTTGACGACGGCCGATTGCACAGCACACACCGAACAGACTCAGGTCACCGCGCTCGCCAGACTGTCCGACGACCGATAATCTGGTTGGTGTGTCGGGGCCTTTACACAGAGGCCGTGAGCACTCGGTCAGCCCCTCTAGTTCTCTCTTGCGGGGGGGTTTTACGTGCGTCATGTGCGGCACACACGTCTCGCATGTGCGCTACCGTCTAGCTTCCATGCTACATGAGCGTAGCGCTGAGCGAACTCGCCTGGAACTTTGAACCAGAACACTGACTGAGAAAGGAAAATAAGTCATTTGCGTAAAAAACGTTGCCAGTTTCCTTGTTGTTATTTCTTTGTGTTTTCTTTGTCCCGATTGCCTTCACCAAGCATCTCGCTCCCATTTCAACCACTTCATTCCCTTATAGCCATTGGAGTAAAAGTGCTAACAGGCACAGAATAACAGCACTGCTTGCTCCATTCAACACGCGAGAGAACGGCTGACCCGTTCTTAAGAAGCAACAAAACATTTGAAAAGGGAACTTTATTCTTCTCCATTTTATACAGCCCACGCAAAATCAATTTCTGTCATATTTGCAATGCATGGAGCACATGTGTTGCAAGCTGATTTTACAGGCCTCAGGGCTTTTTATATGACTGTTTTTTAAACATGAAATGAATTGCTTGTGTGGGAATAATCAGCACCAGCTTTTTAATTTTTTTTCACGCCCGCAGCGTTTGGTTGGTTGCTACCATGATGTGCAGCCAATGCAGAGCCAGATCGGATCTGTGCCATATTGCTTCTCACTTTGACACACAGCAGGCTTTTCACATCCCTATTTCTAGTCCTTTATAATCTAAATGTGTTAATATTGCCTTCACTGGGCTCCTCAAGCTGTTCAGAATAGAGCCAATACATTCATTAATGTCGATTTGAGTTATTAAAAATGAAGAAAGAAAACAGATGCTGGTCCAGGAACGAGTCGAGTCGAGCTGCTGGGTTTCAAATCATAATTTTTCTTTGATAGGTAATTAATTTTGGATCGTCAGGTGCTGCAGTGATCAGATATATGAGAGGAATGCATGCAGCGTTGGCGTCCAGAACACCTTGTCTTATAATTAACACTGATTTCACCTTCTAGTCTTAACTGTAGTTATAGACAGACTCCATTAGCCTCTACTGACTCCAGCACAGGAGCACCAAGCCAATACACTGTGTGGGGCTGTAGCCTCGCTTCTTTTTTATGTACTCTTAGCGTACGGAAAAAACGTCCAAGCTCATTTGATTCAGGAAGAAACAAATTGTCCTTTCTTTGGAGTCTGCCAAGGTTGTCCAAACCGCGAAAAAAGAAAAGTTCACACATGCTTTCACACATGTTTTAATTCTAGAACTTTCCATCAGACTGGAAGGAAACTGTTCACTAGAAAAATAAAGTTACAACCATCTGCCTTCCCTCAGTCTTTGGTAGCGAGGTGAGAACCGCCACGACAAATCGGGAGTTACGCTGAAGGTCAAATTCAAATGATAGAAAATAAATGAACGACCAAGTGTGAACGCATTCCGTGCTAATATACCAATGCCAGGTCCAAGTTCTTATGGTAATTACATTGTTCATTATATGACACACACACATAAACACACATGATCACAAATGAACACACACACACACACACACACACACACACACACACACACACACACACACACACACACACACACAAACCGGCCCGTGTTTAAGGCGGATGTCTGACAGCGGGCCCTGCTGAGAAGAGTGATTACTACAGGACAAAGTCGAGGGCGGGCCGACCACCTGTTATGAAGCCAGGCCAGAAAAAAAGTCCTTTATCATAGCGAGAGAGAGAGAGAGAGAGAGAGAGAGAGAGAGAGAGAGTAGAGAGAGAGAGAGAGAGAGAGAGAGAAAGAGAGAGCCCCATGCAGATTAATAAAAATAAGACCAAAGGTCCTTCTATAAGCACCCCCTAACCCTTATCCCCTCCCACCCTACCCCCAGATTCCACTCAACACAACACACACACACACACACACACACACACACACAAAATACCTGGGGCCCCGCCTCACCCATTCCCTAGCAACCCTCGATGAGAGGAAGAGGGTGGTGGGTAGGTAGGGCCGGGGTTATTAAAATGTCCCCCCCCCACCCCCCGGCAGTAAGGGGTCCGATCGGTTCCAATGCTCTGTCATTGTCTCTCTCCTGCAGGAGACCAGCAGTGAGACCAGCAGTGGAGCCGGAGATAAATACACTTTGGGACTCTGGTCAGGATGAGGCTCAACCTGACTGTTCTTCTTCACTCTTGTTAGGATGAGGCCGGCTCAAGGGTTAACTTCTGCACAAGTACTGCCTGGTTAGGGTTAACCTTTGCACAAGTACTGCCTGGTTAGGGTTAACCTCTGCACAAGTACTGCCTGGTTAGGGTTAATCTCTGCATAAGTATTGCGTATTTAGTGTTAACCCTTTCACAAGTAATGCGTAGTTAATTATCATGTCCAAAAGACTCGGGAATTCCTATGTTGTTAGTTTAACACATGCACCAAAAACACACACATACACAGACATACACACACACACACACACACACACACACACACACACACACACCTACACACACACACACACAAACACACACTCACCTACAAAAAACACTAACAGCAAACTCACAAACTAATGCAAAACACACGCACTGTCTCTCACACACATAACCTCATGCACATACTTACACATACACACATACACACACACACACACACACACACGTGACACACTACAACTAATATGCACACAGGTGGGCAATAGGGCAATGTGCATAAATGTGTGTGCGTATACGATGTTTGTTTTGGGCGCATGCCGATGTGTCTCTGTGTGTTTGTACTTTGTAGGTCTATTTTCATAACATTGCAACGCTCTGCATATCTCTCTCTCTCTCTCTCTCTCTCTCTCTCTCTCTCTCTCTCTCTCTCTCTCTCTCTCTCTCTCTCTCCACTTATATATCTCTCTCTCTCCATCCATCTGCTTGCATCACACTGGGAGAATGTACCGGATCAGAATAGTTCAGAATAGGTGCGGTCACAACACCGGGTGTCTCTGAAAAGCTCCCACCTCATAAAGGCAGCTTATATGGCCACAGACTGGGGTGCCATGTTTTCACAGGCCCTAGTAGGCTACGCCACTGGCTCATGCATCACTGAGCCCCGAACTAATTCAACAGCTTACCAACGTTGATCAAAAAATTCTCCCCGTCAGCCGGGGATGTGTAATGAGTCACATAGGGGTGGGGAGTGAGCACGCTGGATATTTGAAAGACAGGTGCTTTGGGGCTGGTGGAGGAAGACTTTTGGTTTCTTCCGCCAGCAGATTTTTTCTGCACTAGCGTTCACCTTTCTCAAACCAAGGTCACAAGGAACAAACTTCGCCTTACGATGAATACAAAAATGTGTGGTCCTTTGAAAACACACACACTCGCCCAGCGAACTCCAGTTGATTGGAAATATCCATGTGCAAAGAATGGAGAAAATGGGGAATGCAGGAGCAAACTGGGTTTGCTGCCTTTCTTTTGTATTCTTATGTTATTCAAAGATATAACTGAGCAAAGTCTGTCTAACTGACTTTGAAACTGGGTAAATATTGGAATTCATTATTTTTTTTACTTTTGTCGTTCATAAGAAATGTTTTCTATTGCGGTTAGGCAGATATTATTACAGAGGGAAAGAAAAACAAAACTGTTTAATTTGAGTGGCAACAGCTGACATTTAGTTTCACATGAGATAGCCAAATAGATTGATTGATTGATTCCTTTTTGGTTACTTATATATATATATATATATACAATTATGGTGTGTATATAATATATATATATACACACATAATTGTTGCTTATATTATATATATGCACTTCTTGTGTCACATTGTAAAGAACAATTATGTCTTTGAACATAGATTTGTTTGCACAATACCGCCATAATAAATCAGTGACGGATATATTTTGGTAAAAAGAAAAGGTATTAAAGTCAACTCTTGGTGGGTTATGCTGCACCTGTCCTCCTTCATTTACAGGTGTCGACTGATTCTCTCACTGGACGGTCACAGGGACTGACCAAGCTTCACCTCCTCCTCCACCACACACACACACACACACACACACACACACACACACACACAACCAAGCGACCTTCACCTCCTACTCCACCCGAGTTCAACACACACACACTCACACACACACACGACCAGGCACAAAGAAATCCATGCACGCAATTGCACACACACATTACACACACACGCACACACACACACACACACACACACACACATACACATAAACACACGTAAACAATCACACACAAACACAAACATATAAACAACCACATCCATGTACACGCACACTCAAGCATGCGCACACACAAACACACACACATACGCAGCACACATAAACACACTCACACACATAAACACACACACACACACACACACACGACCAGGCACGAAGAAACACAAGCACACCAAAGTATACACACACCACACACACAAACACACACATCCATACGCAAACATATACAGAATTCACACAAACACACATAACACACTCACACACATTTAAACACACCTACACGACCAGGTACAAAGAAACACAAACACACAAAGTGTACACACACACACACACACACACACACACACACACACACACATACACACAAATACATACACAAACTTATACACACACACAACCACACATACATACGCAAAATACACACACACATACACACACACACACACACAACGCATCCACCCCCAGGACTGCGAGACAGGGATGGTTGAGCCAGTCCAGACCCGGACACAAAGACCAGCTTTATGCGGGCGTATCCGTGACACCGGTCCGCTGAGACTCACTAGGGGTGACT
>NW_028177128.1:0-33355 GCF_964030765.1 Micromesistius poutassou
CCACCAGCTGTAATTGCTGTAATACACAGAAATGTTTTTAGTTGTTCTCGTCTTGCTTGGTTGTTTCTCCAACTTTGAGTGTCTTGGTTTTATTTTAAATGGTCCTCATTTATATAGCACTTTTATCCAAAGTGCTTTACAGTGTTGACTGACATTCACCCATTCATGCATGCTCATTCATTCACACACCGACAGCCAACACCTCAGGAGCAATTAGGGTGAGGCGTCTTGCTCAGGGACACACCACACACTTCGAGCCGGGGATCGAACCAGCAACCTTGCCGTTACCAGCCAACCCCCTCCTGCGCTAATGCCGCCCCCCCATTTTAAACAATATGTTGCCCACCCTGTGTTTTAATATACAGACCCCCTTAACTTACTTCTGGTTTTATTCAAGAATTGTCTGACCTTTTCTAAGTCATTATGTTAGAATGATTTTAATCGTGATTTTAATATCCATGTTTGTTGCCCTTCTTCCTCCTTGTTTGCTTCTGATTTGATCAAACTTTATTTTAATTTGACCCAACATGTGAAGCTCCCCAGCCATGACAAAGGGTACACACATGACCTTGTGCTCTCCCATGGTTTTTGTGTGGACTTTTATGTGAACTTGGTCGATTTTGCTGTCTCTGATCACAACGCAGTGCTCTTCCAGGTTCCACTCCTCTATGCTGACCCCAAACCAGCCACACGGATTCACTCCCGCCCCGTAAATCCACTCTCGCTCCGCCTCAGACCCCCCCCCCCCCACTGGCTGGAGGGAGCCGAACACTCCTTCATAGTCTGGACTGACCACAAGAACCTTGCCTCCATTCAAACAGCTAGACCCAGCTTCCCAGCTCAGGGGGTTGACATTTCCCTCCCATCAGTTCAGTCTAATCTCAATCGGGTTCGCAAGATTTGTAGGGACGTTGGTTCCACCTTGTTCCGCTCAGCTGACCGCAACCGGTGCATCGCTGACCGCCACCGGTCCCAGCCCCCCAACTACCTCCCAGTGCAGAGGGTTTGGCTTTCCTCAAGTGAACTACCCCTGAAGACATTTTCCAAGGAACTCACCCCCCATTATGTGGGCCCTATTTGATTGACTAACATAAACCCCACAGTGGTCAGACTCAAGTTGCCTTCCAATATGAAGGTTCATCCCACCTTCCATGTTTCTCAGTTAATGCCTGTTTCCACCAGCCCTCTGTCCCCCCCAGCTCCTCCAGCCCCCGTGTCATCGATGACCCCCCCAGCCTACGGGGGGGGTCCCCTAGGGGGATGGGGTTACCAATACTTTTGGGAGGGTTAATGCCCTGAGGAGCGTAGCTGGGTGCCCCGCAGCAACATCTTGGATGCGTCCTTCATCCGGGATTTCCATGAGGCGCACCCAGATAGACCTGTTGGGTGGCACCCATTGAGGGAGGATAATGTTATGGCCGTGGCCGTACCCAGCAGATGCTTTGCTCTGTCTCCCCCTCTTGGTGCCTTATGGGCAAGGCATTCCCTTGTTTTCCCCGGCTCTACACCTGTTGGACATGCACACCAGCCATCCATCATCCTCATCATCCTGCACTACTTCAACCCCGGTTCTTCACCCACTCAGATCGTTGTTTCAACCACAGTGGTAGATAACCAGTTGCATGATTGCTTCGCTAGCTGGGAGACCGTCAATGCATGAGTAATTGGACATCCCGACGCTGCTATTATGGCGGAATTTTTATAAAAACAATAGTTATGAGGAAAAAATATAAAGAGGGCATTTTGGGGGGGCCTTCTATGGGGCCTGGGGCTCCAGGCATGTGCCTGGTTTGCCTAATAGTACGCCCACCCCTGCTGTTACTTCATGCAATGGTCCAAATGCTGAATGAACCTGATAGCAAGCTATGACATTGTGTCTTCCTCTCACCCTCTTGCAGGCAAGAGCAGCCTTCTCTCGTTTAAAACTAATGCTGTCTATCCAGTGCACCGTCATTCCTAAATAACTTTTGTTGTTGGCGGACCAAATGTCCGTATATTTCGAAATCTGGGTTGCGACAGTTGAAAGACACCTGTCGCCTGGGCATAGAGTGCATTTGACTCGAATATTTTTGTCCTTTCAAGTTATAAACTGAAAGTAATCGCCACTGGCCGAAACCCCCTGTCTCCCTCTCCGTCTCTATCTCCATTTCCCTCTCTCCTTTGCACCAGCAGCTATGTCACTCAAATCGATCGCTATGGCAACGTGGCGAGGCAAGCAGCACACACACAGGCAGCACATACACAGGCAGCACATACACAGGCAGCACGCATGCATGCACCACTTAAACAGATCAGAACTTTACACACAGGCAAACACTGCTTGGGTAACACAGGAACGCGTGTTCCTATAGTCTAGTAAAGTAGTGTAGTTACCGATATTTTTAGTGTAATGCGTTACTTTACTTCATTACCCCCAACACTGTAGATAACCAGTCTCGGCATTAGTGAATTTTTTATTTCTAAATACATTTTGTGTTCCATGTTTCCTCCTGTTCATAATCTGTGTTTTCCTTGCCTCGGGATCACCAGCTCCGTACCTGCCTGCCATCCATCCTGTGTGCTCATCTACCTGCCTACCTGCCAGTAGCGTTGCCTGCCTGTCATCCATCCGTGCCTGTCTACCTCCTGTTTATTCCCTACTGCTCACATCATCTACAATAAACCTCTGGTTTAATTCAACTTCCATTGTCTGCGTCTGCACTTGGGTTCCACCCGTTCGGTCATAACATGGTGCCGGCAAAGTTTGTTTCAATTGATCTTTAACAATTGCTTAATTGATTTATATGATGAAACGTATGCTAAAATAATTCTACACATTTTGAACTTCAAGATCTTATTACAGTTTTAACAAGAGCTGTGTTTTTATTTGTTTTGATTCATTCCTTCTCTATCTCAAAATAACATAATTTTGCTTGGACATTTAAAACACATTTTTTGATAGTTTGCTGAATTAGAAAAAACTAATTAGATTAAAACTGATCATTTTATCAACAAAAACTTAGTGTCAGAGCAACAGAATAGTTAAGAAAATATTTAGAACTTGGGTTTGTTGTTTTTGTTTAGGATTTTTTTTACATTTGCATGTATCTATTAATAAATAAAATCGTTTTCAAAAATACTATCTATAATGGATCTCCACTTCCATTCTACATTTTTCAGCAAACCAAGGCACTTGACAAGTAGACGCGATACATATAGTGATGGGTTTTAAATCTCAAAAATCCTATTTACATGCTGTACTGCAACACTACACCCATAGAAAGAGATCAGGTTTCCCCATTGAAGCACAAAGTCGTGTGCTTTGTAAGCAGTAAACATCCTGTTAAGGTCTTAATAGTGGAAACCTGTTACCACCTCATATTTATAGATTTAGACCTCTAGATGTGACATTCTTAATGTTAAAGTATCTTTATGAAATATATAAAAAGTCTTTATGAAATATATAAAAAGGCAACTTCAAAGAGTGATGGGAAGAAATAAAAAAACTATACAAATGAAAGGAGGAAAGTCACAAAGTCACAAGTTATTGTATACTGTTGTATCTTAATAAACTGCATCCATCAGCTCTTTAAACTAACTATTTAAACTAACTGTTTAAAGAGCTTACATTGTATAAAGATTACAATGATCATACATCACACTATCACTTTAATTGTATTAATTGTTCTTCATTGCATGCGTTAATTTTCAATTTGCAAATCAGCCCAATAGTTTGAAAAGAACACATAGCAAATGTATACCAAATCTATATGAGGGTTTGCACCTCATGCCCATTTTGAGTGTGGGCTTACCCAGTGGTCTGCTATATAAGAGGACCCTGAGAGGGATGAACAGCTTGCAGGGCAGTTGAGGAAGAAACAACTGGTGGTAAGTCAGAGTGACGGTAAAGCTCTCCTTCATTCAAAACTTTAATAGTTAAGATTTTCAATTGAAACATTAGTGTGGTTGCAAAGCAAGCCACACTATTGTTATCATGTTTATTTGTTCTTTCTTTGTTATTAATCATGAAGGTTGTATTCTGACGTATTCCAGCAAAGGAATTTAGGTATACCCTTGTTAGATATACCACATTTTTTTACAAGAGCCATATTGCCTTATTTTCACTATTTATTTTCAATACAGCCTGTTTTGACAATTCGCAAGGAATGAAAACTGTTGTTGAACTACTTAAGGCTAAAGGGTATTGCAGAGTGATGTTACATATCTCACTTATTTAAATATGTTATGCATAGTTTGCCTCTAACTTGATATTGGTGTTTAATTTAATTTAAAGTAAAAATGATCTATTGTTGTGCTCCCTCGTGGCTCACCTGGTAGAGCTCTTACAATTAAGGCTCAGTCCTTAAAGCAGCCACCCAGGTTAATTCTCTCTCGCTCCCCTTCCCAGATCGTCTAACTGTAACTGTCATAAATGAAGCTAAAAGATATGATCGATTGCATGTCATAAAGTGTTAGTATTTTTAGGACTATGAATGTGCAATTACAATGACAGACGAATATACGAAAGTTGTAAAACTTTCAGGTGTCATGTTAATTTGTATTGTAAGTGCTGAAATAGCATCAGTTAAATCCGTTTAAAAATATTATGTCTTTGAATTTCAGGGCTGAAACTTGAAGATTCTCATTAGAAAAAGATCAAGGTAAGAGCTATTTTATGTCGGCCATACCGATCTCTATGAGAACAATTTGAGGACAATAGCATATGAGATACATCAAAACATTTTCTGTCTTTGTCTGACAGTAAGCTGCCACCATGAGTACGGACGCAGAGATGGCCTATTATGGCAAGGCTGCGATTTACCTCCGTAAGCCAGAGAAGGAGAGGATTGAGGCCCAGAATGCGCCCTTTGATGCCAAGAGTGCTGCATATGTGGCTGATGCTAAGGAGCTGTACGTCAAGTGTACCATCATTAAGAAGGAGGGTGGCAAAACCACCGTTAAAGTGTTGGCTACAGAAGAGGTAGGCTGCTTTTAATTTATTGCCATGCAGAAAATAGTTAGAAACGTTTCAAGGTAAAAAAAAAAATGAAACGAAACAAATCCAAAAATGGTGTGCTTTTTTAGGAGAGAACAGTCAAGGAGGAAGATGTCACACCCATGAATCCTCCCAAGTATGACAAAATTGAGGACATGGCCATGATGACCCATCTCAATGAAGCCTCTGTGTTGTATAACCTCAAAGAGCGTTATGCAGCATGGATGATCTACGTAAGATATTTCACCTACTAAATGAAGATAAATATTACTAAACAATATCACAGATCATATTAATGATCATCTCTGAATGATTTCCTTCAGACCTACTCCGGGCTGTTCTGTGCCACTGTAAACCCCTACAAGTGGCTCCCAGTGTACGATCAGGAGGTTGTCAATGCATATAGAGGCAAGAAGCGTATGGAGGCACCACCCCACATCTTCTCTGTCTCTGACAATGCAATCCAGAACATGCTTACTGGTATGTATAAGCAAATGGGGTATACATTAACAGAATTATTTTTGGTTTAAATGTTTGAATAAATGTAATACTTTCATTTATTTATTTTGCAGACAGACAGAATCAGTCTGTATTGATCACGTAAGTTTATACCTGTTGTTGTTAAGTTGGATGATTTAACATTACAAGTAAAAAATTACCTCACAAAAATCTCACAAAGAATCAGACAATGTAAAAAAAAATCCTAATTACCTTCTTTTCACACCCAGTGGAGAATCCGGTGCTGGAAAGACTGTGAACACCAAGCGTGTCATCCAGTACTTTGCTACCATCTCAGTGGCTACTGACAAGAAGAAGGAAAATGCTTCCAAGATTCAGGTATGCTTAAAAAAACATAAAATCAGTATTCTATATAAAAAATGTATCATCATAAATGACATGAAACACACCAGAGATGTAGCGATGCCCTGAGAACTGAGGATCAATACTGGAACTTTCATCATAGGGGTCACTGGAGGACCAGATTATTGCAGCCAATCCCCTGCTGGAGGCCTACGGTAATGCCAAGACTGTGAGAAATGACAACTCATCTCGTTTCGTAAGTACAAACTTAGTATGTCAAACAAATGAAATTACATACTTGATCTTTGACAAAAACTGAAATGAGGCTTTTCTACAGGGTAAATTCATCAGAATCCATTTCGGTGCAACTGGCAAACTGGCCAGTGCTGACATTGAGACATGTAAGTATCTTGTACCCAAATAACAATGAATTAACTCTCATTATGGGGGGAATAGTTTTTGATCTAGTAATGTGAATCAAAACTTTATACTATTATTTTATAACCGTGAAGATCTGCTGGAGAAGTCCCGAGTGACATTCCAGCTTCCCGATGAGAGAGGCTATCACATCTTCTACCAGATGATGACCAACCACAAACCTGAGATTATTGGTAAGATGGTTTAGTAGTGAGAAATAAATGTTGCAGTAAGATGTATTGTTGTTATATAGGGTTGCCTTTAACTTATCATTCAGGATTTTGAAGAAGAAAAATAACAATTTAAGGTTTCGATAGTCTCTAAAGTTTAAATTTGAATCATTAAAATGAATATATTATATTTTCTGCAGAAATGACCCTCATCACGACCAACCCCTACGACTTCCCCATGTGCAGTCAGGGTCAGATCACTGTGGCCAGCATTGATGACAAAGAGGAGCTGGATGCTACTGATGTGAGTCAATGTTTACAACTACCGTAGGTAGCAATTTTAACAGGCAGTGACTAACCGGGACCCAAAAATGTCTTTGAGCCGATCAGAAAACTAGGAGGGCTTTAACTCAGTGTTACAGCATGCCAAATCTACTGAATGGTTGCCGCTCAAGCTCAGTTCGCTCTGCTCTGTCTGCATACAGCAGATTCAAGAAAGCGCTGTATGTTTCTAACCAAGGTAGAGTTAATAGAGACTCTTCGAATATTCTTTGAATTAACTTTCATGTTATATACTTTGTTTTCCTACAGGATGCTATTGATGTTTTGGGTTTCAATAATGAGGAGAAGATGGCCATCTACAAGTTTACTGGTGCTGTGCTTCATCACGGTAACATGAAGTTCAAGCAGAAGCAGCGTGAGGAGCAGGCTGAGCCTGATGGCACAGAGGGTGAGTTTTTTTAATATATTTTTTTTAAAACAACCACTGGACATTTCCAAAGTCCAGGTGTGCAGCAAAAAGTCGTATTCACAATGTGTAAATATGTGTAGCAATTATTCAATTTCTACTACACTGTCATACTTTTTTGTTGTATTTTTTTTTTTTCATATAAACAATTTAGAGGCTGACAAAGTTTCCTACCTACTTGGTCTCAACTCTGCTGACATGCTCAAGGGTTTGTGCTACCCCAGAGTGAAGGTCGGAAATGAGTTTGTCACTAAGGGGCAGACAGTACCTCAGGTATGTAAATACAATGGAATAACTATCAAAAAGTAATTGTAATAGTAGTAATTTGTATGTATATCTAATCTCCCACCCTGCTCTAGGTATATAACTCAGTGAGTGCCCTGGGCAAGTCCATCTATGAGAGGATGTTCTTGTGGATGGTCATCCGTATCAACCAGATGCTGGACACCAAGCAAGCAAGATCATCCTATATTGGTGTGCTGGATATTGCTGGTTTTGAGATCTTTGATGTAAGATTGCATTTCTTATTAAAAAAAAAAATCCCTGGCTAAAATCAGTGTCTCAGTGGATGAACATTTGCTAAACTAATGTTCTCTTACAGTACAACAGTATGGAGCAGCTGTGCATCAACTTCACCAATGAGAAGCTGCAACAGTTCTTTAACCACCACATGTTCGTCCTGGAGCAAGAGGAGTACAAGAAGGAGGGTATTATCTGGGAGTTCATTGACTTCGGCATGGACTTGGCTGCCTGCATTGAGCTTATTGAGAAGGTAAACATGACTAACAAAATATGACTTTTTTCAGCGTGATTGAAAACTAGCTTATCATAATGTTTCCTAATATTTCTTTCTGAATAGCCAATGGGCATCTTCTCCATCCTTGAAGAGGAGTGCATGTTCCCCAAAGCCTCAGACACTTCCTTCAAGAACAAGCTGTATGAACAGCATCTTGGCAAAAACAAAGCATTTGAGAAGCCCAAGCCGGGAAAGGGCAAGGTTGAAGCTGACTTCGCCATGGTGCATTATGCTGGTACCGTGGCCTACAGCGTCGCGGGCTGGCTGGACAAGAACAAGGATCCCCTGAATGACTCTGTTATTGGACTGTACCAGAAGTCCTCAAACAAACTGCTGCCTGTCCTGTATCCAGCTGTTGCTGCTGAAGGTACAATATATGTTTGAGGTCTTGAGTATTAAGACTTTGTATATTTCAACGTTACTATGGAATTGTAACTCATTTTAAGCATTTAAATCATCATTATTTAAAATAATGGTGATATAGATGCTGGCTCCAAAAAAGAGGGCAAAAAGAAGGGTGGTTCCAGCCATTTATTGCCTCTATTTTATAAACAAAAACGTGAAAAATGTTGCTAATTACCAATCATCTAAAACAGAGACTGGGGGTGCAAAGAAGGGAGGCAAAAAGAAGGGTGGTTCCATGCAGACTGTGTCGTCACAGTTCAGGGTAAGCATTGCACATTGAGAAAACTGAAGTTAATTTGTGAAATACATTTATTCGTAGTTGCTTTTAATTCAAATGTATATCTTACGTGAACAGGACAATTTGGGCAAGCTGATGACCAATTTGAGGAGCACCCATCCTCACTTTGTGCGTTGTCTCATTCCCAATGAGTCAAAAGTTCCAGGTAATAAATCTTCAAATACTCTCTAAATTTCAGGTTGGCGTTGTAGTAGAATATAGCAAAATTAATGACATATTTTAAAAGTCTGAAATCTATAACATTTCACAGGAATGATGGAGAACCACCTGGTTATCCACCAGCTGAGGTGTAACGGTGTGCTGGAGGGCATCAGAATCTGCAGAAAGGGCTTCCCCAGCAGAATCCTCTACGCTGACTTCAAGCAGAGGTATTAACTCTTTGACAGAAAAATTATATTGTCATAATTATACAATAACTTAATTTATATATTTAGAACTTCTTTATATACACCTTTCTTTTAAACACTTAACATTGCACTCCTACAGATACAAAGTACTGAATGCCAGTGTCATTCCGGAGGGACAGTTCATTGACAACAAGAAGGCTTCTGAGAAACTGCTTGGGTCCATTGATGTGCCTCACGACGAGTACAAATTCGGACACACCAAGGTATGTTTATTGTTGTCAATACATATTTGTATTTGATTGAAAGTTACTCTCTGACTAGATGTTTTTCTTACCTTAAGGTGTTCTTCAAAGCTGGTCTTCTGGGTACTCTTGAGGAGTTGCGAGATGAGAAGCTGGCATCTTTGGTCGGAATGATTCAGGCTCTCTGTCGTGCTTACCTCATGAGGAAGGAGTATGTGAAGATGACAGCTACAAGGTATGTTTCAAAAGATACATAGGAAGATATGCTATTTTGTAAAATCAATAATTGTTTATTAAATGGACTGCCTTTGCACCACAGGGAAGCTGTTTACACTATTCAGTACAACATCCGCTCATTCATGAATGTCAAAACCTGGCCATGGATGAAGGTGTACTACAAGATCAAACCTCTTCTGAAGAGTGCTGAAACTGAGAAGGAGCTCTCTGCGATGAAGGAGAACTATGAGAAGATGAAGACAGACCTGGCCACTGCCCTGGCCAAGAAGAAGGAACTTGAGGAGAAGTTGGTTTCTCTACTGCAGGAGAAGAATGATCTTGCTCTGCAAGTGGCCTCTGTGAGTAAAAATATTTATTTGTCTCAACATGAACACACAATGAGATACATGTGATATGACATTTGATATGACGACACATTTTAAACAGGATGGAGATAATCTGAATGATGCGGAAGAGAGGTGTGAGGGACTCATCAAGAGTAAGATCCAGCTGGAGGCCAGACTCAAGGAGACAACAGAGAGACTGGAGGATGAAGAGGAAATGAATGCTGAGCTGACTGCCAAGAAGAGGAAACTGGAAGATGAATGCTCTGAGCTCAAGAAGGACATTGATGACCTGGAACTCACGTTGGCCAAAGTGGAGAAGGAGAAGCATGCCACTGAGAACAAGGTTTGCAAAAATGTTTGCACAATACGAACATCATCAATATCGTCCAAACCGTTCTCAATAGTATAAGGGTAGTACTTTACTTATGAGCAAGTATGACACGTTGTTATGTTATGTTTAGGTGAAGAACCTTACAGAGGAGATGGCCTCTCAGGATGAGAGCGTTTCTAAGCTGACAAAGGAGAAGAAAGCCCTCCAAGAGGCACATCAGCAGACCCTTGATGACCTGCAGGCAGAGGAAGACAAAGTCAACACTCTAACCAAGGCTAAGACCAAGCTTGAACAGCAAGTGGATGATGTGAGGTTCCTTTTTTTATGACATGCATGAAAAAACATGTTACATCTTCTGAAATGTAATCAAATAAAATATATTTTATTGCAGCTTGAAGGTTCTCTGGAGCAAGAGAAAAAACTCCGTATGGACCTTGAGCGAGCCAAGCGAAAGCTTGAGGGTGACCTGAAATTGGCTCAGGAATCCATAATGGATCTAGAGAACGACAAACAGCAGTCTGATGAGAAACTCAAAAAGTAATGTGATTAAACAAAATCTTGCTTTTTATTAAAATGATTCACAAGGAGTATGTTATTAAGTTGTGTTGTATTGTTTCATCATCAGGAAGGACTTTGAGACCAGTCAGCTTCTAAGCAAGATTGAGGATGAGCAGTCCCTGGGCGCTCAGCTTCAGAAGAAGATCAAGGAGCTTCAAGTAAGACAATTTATATTACAATCCCACATCAATGTACCATAAATATTAGTACGTTTTTACAAAATATTATGTATTCCTTACTAATTAGGCCCGTATTGAAGAGCTGGAGGAAGAGATTGAGGCTGAGCGTGCTGCTCGTGCCAAGGTTGAGAAGCAGAGAGCTGATCTCTCCAGAGAACTTGAAGAGATCAGTGAGAGGCTTGAGGAGGCTGGTGGAGCCACTGCTGCTCAGATTGAGATGAACAAGAAGCGTGAGGCTGAGTTCCAGAAGCTGCGTCGTGACCTTGAGGAGTCCACCCTGCAGCATGAAGCCACTGCTGCTGCTCTTCGTAAGAAGCAGGCTGACAGTGTAGCAGAGCTGGGAGAGCAGATTGACAACCTCCAGCGTGTCAAGCAGAAGCTTGAGAAGGAGAAGAGCGAGTACAAGATGGAGATTGACGACCTCTCAAGCAACATGGAGGCAGTTGCTAAGTCCAAGGTGAAATAAAATACAATATTACAATTCATACTATATAATCTGTATAGGAAACCACTTGTGTTAACAAGTAAAACAATCACCAGGGAAATCTGGAGAAGATGTGCCGTACCCTTGAGGACCAGCTGAGTGAAATCAAGGCTAAGAGTGATGAGAATGCTCGCCAGATAAATGACATCAGTGCTCAGAGAGCAAGGCTGTTGACAGAGAATGGTTAGTATTCACAATTACTTAAAAACAACCCTGAATATTAGAATAGCCCTAACCATAACCATAAATAACCTCAATGCTGACCTCCAACAAATGCAACCCAACCTTATTCATATATTTAGGGAATAAATGTGGTATTGTTATATTTTATAGTGAACAATTTATGTCATCACCTAGGTGAGTTTGGTCGTCAGCTCGAGGAGAAAGAGGGTCTCGTCTCCCAGCTTACCAGAGGCAAGCAGGCCTTTACTCAGCAGATTGAGGAGCTGAAGAGGCTAAATGAGGAAGAAGTCAAGGTAAACCCTAATTTTTTATCATTTAATATCATGGTTCCATTATGTCATTGTAGGTTCTACATTTTTCAGTTTAAATGTGTTAATTAAGTTAATCACCTTTTGCAGGCCAAGAATGCTCTCGCTCATGGTGTGCAATCAGCCCGCCATGACTGTGACCTTCTGAGGGAGCAGTTTGAGGAGGAGCAGGAGGCCAAGGCTGAGCTGCAGCGTGGAATGTCCAAGGCCAACGGTGAGGTGGCTCAGTGGAGGACCAAGTATGAAACTGATGCTATCCAGCGCACGGAGGAGCTTGAGGAGTCCAAGTGAGTGAAATACTTAATACTTTGGCTAAAGTAGACATTATACTCGATGAATGTCCACAAATTAAACCATATGATACTTTAACAGGAAAAAGCTTGCCCAGCGCCTTCAGGAGGCTGAGGAACAGATTGAGGCTGTGAACTCAAAGTGTGCCTCTCTGGAGAAGACCAAACAGAGACTCCAGGGTGAGGTGGAGGATCTCATGATTGATGTGGAGAGGGCCAATGGACTGGCTGCCAACCTTGACAAGAAGCAGAGGAACTTTGACAAGGTGTGTTGTCATTCATTGAGATGGCAGTTTAAATTGTATTATCATTTGACATTTCTTCAAGTGATTAACATGTACCGCTTTATTAACATTATTGTGCAGGTTTTGGCTGACTGGAAGCAGAAATATGAGGAGGGCCAGGCAGAGCTTGAAGGAACTCAGAAAGAGGCTCGTTCTCTTAGCACTGAACTTTTCAAGATGAAGAACTCCTATGAAGAAGCTCTGGATCAGCTGGAGACCCTGAAGCGCGAAAACAAGAACCTTCAACGTGAGTTTATGCTCAGTGATATTTACAGCACTAGTATGTGGATAAGAAATGCAAACCATACTTAAACACATGAAATTGCTCTGCAGAGGAGATTTCCGATCTGACTGAACAAATCGGTGAGACTGGAAAGAGCATCCATGAGCTGGAGAAGTCCAAGAAGCAGGTGGAGACAGAGAAGAGTGAGATCCAGACAGCCCTTGAGGAAGCTGAGGTGATGATCATTAAAAATTACATTTTCGTGCAGCTATCCTTTTTTATTAGGAAATTGAATTTGTCCTTTCAATTAAATATTCTAACATTGTTTTATAATTTAGGGTACTCTGGAGCATGAAGAGTCCAAGATTCTGCGTGTCCAGCTGGAGCTCAACCAGATTAAGGGTGAGGTCGACAGGAAGCTGGCTGAGAAGGATGAGGAGATGGAGCAGATCAAGAGGAACAGCCTGAGGGTCACTGACTCCATGCAGAGCACACTGGACTCTGAGGTCAGGAGCAGGAATGATGCCCTGAGAATCAAGAAGAAGATGGAGGGTGATCTGAATGAGATGGAGATCCAGCTGAGTCATGCCAACCGCCAGGCTGCTGAGGCCCAGAAGCAGCTAAGGAATGTCCAGGGACAACTGAAGGTATGAGACAGAAGTAAAGTAAAATGTAGCACAATTAAAATATAGTTGCTTTTATATCTTGTTGTGACCTTTTCACTTCTGTTTTCATCATTTTAGGATGCCCAACTGCATCTTGATGATGCTGTCAGAGGAGGTGAAGACCTGAAGGAGCAGGCTGCCATGGTGGACCGTAGGAACGGTCTCATGGTGGCTGAAATTGAGGAGCTGAGGGCGGCTCTGGAACAGACAGAGAGAGGCCGCAAAGTTGCTGAGCAAGAGCTGATTGATGCCAGTGAGCGCGTTGGACTTCTGCACTCTCAGGTAAACAAACAAACATATTCTTCCAAGAAATGCTCCCAAGTTTCCTAAAATATTTAGCAAGATTATATGTGTGTCATAAACATTGCAAACATTGACATTTATTTTAGAATACAAGTCTTCTGAACACAAAGAAGAAGATTGAGACTGACCTGGTCCAAGTCCAGGGTGAGGTGGACGACACCGTCCAGGAAGCCAGGAATGCTGAAGAGAAGGCCAAGAAGGCCATCACTGATGTAGGTTTGCTATTATTTGTTAATTCATTGAATTGGACATTGCTTGAACTCTCGATTAATATGTTATATTTTATATTAGGCTGCCATGATGGCTGAGGAACTGAAGAAAGAGCAAGATACTAGCTCTCACCTGGAGAGGATGAAGAAGAACCTGGAGGTCACAGTGAAAGACCTGCAGCATCGCCTGGATGAGGCTGAGAACCTGGCCATGAAGGGTGGCAAGAAGCAGCTCCAGAAACTGGAGTCCAGAGTAAGATACTGTCACACATGGATGTATTTACAGTTACAGCATAATAAGAGTATATTCATTGAAAAGATTTGATTTCTTAAGGTGCGTGAGCTGGAAACAGAGGTTGAGGGTGAACAGAGACGTGGAGTAGATGCTGTTAAGGGTGTCCGGAAATATGAGAGGAGAGTGAAGGAACTCACCTACCAGGTATGCCAGCTTATATTGAAAATAATATTTAAATCCATGAATATCAGAAAAGATTACAATCAAGAGTCTGGGGCGTAAACATTTGCATTACTTTAGACTGAGGAGGATAAGAAGAATGGTGCCAGACTCCAGGATCTTGTTGATAAGCTGCAGCTGAAGGTGAAGGCTTACAAGAGGCAGTCTGAGGAAGCGGTAAGTAGAAACGACATCCGGTTGTTGCATCAATTTTGGTACTTCTTATTTAAACAAAATATGTATGTTCCTACAGGAGGAGCAGGCCAACTCTTACCTGTCCAAGTGCAGGAAGGTTCAACATGAGTTGGAGGAGGCTGAGGAACGTGCTGACATCGCTGAGACTCAAGTCAACAAGCTGAGGTCTAAGAGCCGTGATGGTGGCAAGGTAAGTTCATCACTGTATAATGATGTGTTCGAGATGCATCGTACACCACCCGCACAAGTTGCTCTTGTGATGTAAATTCTTGGCTTGTAGCACTTATAGCGCAGCCATCTTATTTGTCGAGTCATACGGTCAACCTCACTGAACTTGGTGGACTCTCAGAATCCCGAGATATTATGACCAAAAGGGGGAGTGCTTCAGTTAAATTACGCAAGAAAGCTGGGAGATTTCCCACTTTGCAATTCGTGCGGATGGTGTACGAGGCATCTCGAACAAACCATAAGCCCATTGACACGAAGAAATGAAAGAAATGAGAAATGAAATGCAAACAAAAATGCTTGTTGGTTTAATGTTTTTCTTTTTTTCTCTTCCCCAGGGAAAGGAGGCAGCTGAATAAGATGTAATGCATCATTGTACATTTAGAAAGGCATGTCATAAAATATGACTTCTTGTTTATAGTAAATTATGAGCTGCAATAAAATATTATTACAAAGCATATTTTTTTTGTTGGTAGTTTTACTTACACTTTCAATTACTTTATTAGTTTGAGTGAAAATGGGCCATTCATCACCATTTCACCCACTTTTGAATTTTAATCTGATCAGTCAATATTAATGACACTCATGAATACAGAATTGTACAAATAAGCACAACTCAGGAATGGGTACTATGAAATACATTATAACAGAAATATATGTACATTCATCAGTTGTTTAATCATTCAAAGTTGTGCCGTGCAGGGTTTACTGTACATTTAAGAGATGAGATATTTTCATATTGGGGAACAAACAACCAAAAAGCACTTTCTGAAACTAAATGGGGTAGTGATCCTTTTACCTGAGAACAACAAGAAGTACTGTATCCATTAAGGATCTGCTTTATTATGTTAACCATTATTGAGTTTGACACTTTAGAATGATACAATCATTTACCATTAATTAATATTAGTTAATGCAGAAGAAAACATTCACTCACAGTTATTAAAGGTCCCATGGCATGCTATTTTATGGATGCTTTAATATAGGTGTTAGTGGGCCCCTAATACAGTACTTGAAGACGTTCAAGAAATTCAGCCTTGGTGCTTGGTGCAGAGTTACAGCCACTACGAGCCAGTCCCACAATGAGCTCTCCACAAAGGTGCCGTTCTTTGAGGCGGGTCAAGGTGGAGGGTGGGGGTATGGCCCTGAGCAGCTTGCGGCCACGGTACCATGCGCTAGCGTTTACAGTGGAACACTGAACACTCTGGGTGCTGGGTGCTGCGGCGGGAGTCCTGGAGCTCTATATCTAAATAATATCATATTATATTTAGATATCTATATAATACAATATATATTATCATGGTCAAAAGCAGTTTGCGCCTCCGAATGATATTATGAATATCAAACGACTGCGTCGGGTTCTCAGTCGCCTCTGGTTCTTCCACTTCCACATATTAAGTACAGACTGAACCGCGAAATGGAGGAGAAAGGGATTGTTGCCCGCAATTGTTGCCCGGGGTTGTCTGCGTCGGGTTGGTTGAGAAGGAATTGGGAACTGCGACATGGAGGAGAAAAGGATTGTTGCCCAGGATTGTCCGTCGGAGCCCCACTGCCTGCTGAACGCTGGCCACCCCCGGGGCTGCCTGCCCAGCCCCGCAGCCCGCTGAATGCTGGCCGCCCCCGGGGCTGCCCGCTACCGCGGTCCGTTGGAGCCCCCCTGCCCGCTGAACGCTGGCCGCCCCCGGGGCTGTCCGCCAAGCCCTGCTGCCCGCTGCCCCCTACCACGGCAGCGGTCCGTCTGAGCCCTGCTGCTTGCTGAACGCTGGCCGCCACCGGGGCTGCCCGCCCAGCCCCACTACTGCAGCAGCGGTCCGTCGGAGCCCCGCTGCCCGCTCAACGCTGCCTGCCCAGCCCCGCTGCCCGCTACAGCAGGGCTCCGACGGACAATCCTAAATCCATAAAGTGAAATTTTCATGCCATGGGACCTTTAAAATTAACTAATGGCTAGTAATCATTTACTAATGGTGTTCATGATGAATAAGGAATTTATGTAGTGTTTTTCATTTCATTTCATTGTTGTGAACAATCAAAAGTAGATTATGCATACAGTACATGTCATTTAACAGGCCAATGTTTTCAGTGGCAATCTTCCAACCAAACTAGCCTGAAGCCCCAATGACAGCATCAATTTTCCTCCAAATGTTGTCTTTTCTTTAAATTGTTCTCCTATAAACAATGAGTGAATCAGTGAATCACTCCTCAGTGATTCAAGACCCCTCCGCTTCACATTGGGATAGTGCTTCACTCTGCCAGGGTTTATTCATTGGCATTCTAACTGTTACCATAGTAAGGACAAAACTGCACACAGGGCCGGATTAAGTAATTTTGAGGCCTGGGGCTATTTACCAGGAGGAGGCCCCTATATCGCTCCGACGCACATGACACGCACACAAATCCTCGGCACGTGCACTGACACATCAGCGCTTTGTAGTCCACAGAACCACTCAATGAATATGATTCATAAAGCACGCTAGACAGTTTAAAGCCAAGGACAAAATGTATGTGCCATAACATACACTGTAGACTGTATAATAAACCAATAATGTTAATGTACACTGATTTAAATTTATCCTAAAGCAAAAACTAAATAGCCAGGGAATGACCATTATTACTCACAAACCGAAACAACACAAAAAGGCAGCCAGATATACCTAGGGCCCTATCTTGCGCCCGGCTCAATTGACTTTCTACACCGACGCATGTGTCGTTGCTAGTTTGCACCCGGCGCAAAGCTGATTTTCCCCCGCAGCAACCAGGTGCCACTACACTTGCGCCGGGAGAGGCGTGTCGGCAAAAAGCAGGGCCGTGTTCCGGCGCAAATTATACTATTTTACCGATCTAAGCAATGCGCCAGTACAATTGCACAACTGACCGGGAAATACCTAGTCTAAAGTCAGTGGTGGATAGCGCAGTTGGTGTTGCTATTTTGACATGCCATGGCAGGTCGGAACTGCAACATACGCTTACACACACACGTAGGCTATACACAGCACAAACATGCAAACGATTAGACCGATTTAAATATTATGATGTCAACGATTGTTCATGATTGAAACTGCATACAAATAGCATAGAGTGTGGAAACTTTTTTTTTTCCATAGGGGCTGCATGAATGAACACAGTAGAGTAGGCTATGCCATTTGTTTAAACAATAATAATAATAACAATAATAAACTCGAGCAAAGTATATTCCAGCCTCCCAAAACAAAATCTTGTTTTAAAATCTTGTGTAACAGCTGATACAGCGTTAAGTTATAATTTTAAATCAATGCATCTGCAAACACCGTACAGCAAACACATTTTCTTGACACAGACATCGTTTACAAGCCCATATCTTTCGGGATTGATGAAGATTTGATCGTGAGAAAACATATTTTTACCGCGAGTGAGTGTTTAAAACAATGAATGAATGCGGGTGATGCTTGGCGCTCGTGTGTGTGCGCACCCATGTGTTTAAACACACTCAAACTAAACACGTAACACATAATACAGTCCATGGCATGCATATAATGAACACAAGTCGATAACGATTATGTATACAATACTGGTAACAAACAATGTTTGTTAATGTATTGCCGCATATCATTAAATAGACCCACAGTTGCGGCCACAGGACCGCGTCCGCATATCATATATGTGTTAAGTTGTCTTTGCCACAATTTACATTACGACTCAGTGTTTCTGAAGTTGTAGAAGAAAACGCTATTCCATGTGTGAATTAGGTCTATTATTTGGCCATAAACTGAGCCATTTGAAGTTTGAAATTCATGTGGTCATGCATCTGTCTCAGTGGAGAATGCAAACGCGCTGTCAAAATATCAACTTGTCAAGTCGAATGCGCTGGCTCTTAAAGGGGATGGGAGATGGCACTCTCATTGTTACGCCCAAAACACACCTACAGGTTTCAGACCAACCCATTTTAGATTTGCGTTGGGCGCAAAGCTCATTTATCTCGCCGTCATAATAGCAACAGCGCCATAGAACCGCCCACAAAGCTACTTTGACTTTGCGCCTTGATGTCTGCGTTTTAGACCGTCTAACTAGGGCCCCTACAGTGCAAATGCAACATCTCCAGGGTAGAAAGAATTTGAATTAGCCCTACATACAAACAAACTATTTTACAATTAAGAGAGCCATAAAGTGTAGGCAGCGGGCGGCCTATATCAGGGAACAAACATTTGACTCACCATCACCATCATCAGTGATCTTAAAGCGCTCGTTTCATGCTCTTTCTCAATGCTAAATAATTAATGAGTTCTTCAAAGTCCAGTTGGTGCAGTAGGTCATGCTCTTTAGAGTGCAACAGTGTGGTTCTGGAAGTAAAAGTCCCATTCATTTTCTCCAGAGGTTTTGATTAAAAGCCATTATGTTGTAACCATCCAAAGTATACGTACCACACACCATTATATTGTGAATCGATGGTATGTCTTTGAAACCACTACACTACTCATAATCCTAAAGTGTAACATGACTGGTGAGGTGATGACTGGTGGAGCTCGCTGTTACCGTGGAAACGTTAACTGCACTTGCAAAAGTCAAGTCGTCCATGACTGCTCCTATTGTTTACCGCAGCAACCATGATTTCCCTTAGAATAATGGAAAGTTAGAGAGTTATTGTAAGAGCTTTAGAGGAAATGCGCTCTAGATGTTTTTTTTTTTTATATTGAATATATGATAAAAAAAAATAAATGTAAAAATATATGATATATCGGTAACCCTTCCTTTTACAGTCCGGTAATTACCAGCTAATTACCTGGTAATAAGATGTATTTACTAAGTAATAACCAGGTAATTAAATGTAATTAACTTGTAATTACCAACTACTTACCAGATAATTACCCAGTATTTACATTACATATTTATCTGTTAAATACCAACAAGTTACCTGATATTTACTAGATATTTTCCTGACATCTACCAGGTATTTACCCAATAATTATCTGGTAGATATCCTGCAATTGCATATTGTAGACAATAAACCCACTGAATGTGTCTATATGTGACTTTGTTAGGGTGATAATAACTTATGTTTACCTGGTACTTACCAGTATTTACTAGATATATACAGAAAACTACCAGGTATTTATCCAGGAATTATAGATTATGTATTACCAATTACCTTTGTAGTGACAGTGAGGGTAGTAATGACTGATATTTACCTGGTAATTACCCAGTATTTACTTGATAACTTGCAACTATTTACTAAGTAATTACTTTCTAATTACCCAGTAGTTACAATTTACCCAATAACCCCCATGTATTTATGCAGATATTAACTGGTATTTGCCCAGTAATTACAAATGTGTACCACGTACATTCCAAAACATTATCAGGTAAAACCCTGTGAATTACCCTGTAAGGAAGGTGGAACTGTACTGTAAAAGGAAGCGTGGTTTGTTTCAATGATATTACCATACACTTTCCTGGTAATTGTAGATTATAATCCTCTACCACCCATTAGGGTGTGTAGTTTTGAACATGGTATCTGGCAAAAACTCCCATATCTCCCTGATAATTATCAGGTTAATATCGGGGTGATATCGGAGTTTTACAGAGTAGTTACCCTGTTAGAGAGGTGGAATTGTACTGTAAAAGGAAGCGTGGTTTGTTTCAATGGTATTACCCTGAACTTTCTGTTACATAAAGATACAATGCATTTTGTTACACTCCTTCACACAACCTGTGACAAATATGCAAAAACAGGTGAACTGTCAAAGAGACTAATTTTAATCCTCTTAATCTGCAAAACTTAATGAGTGTAACTTCAAAACTCAATACATAAAGTGCAAAACAATGTCATAGCTTTTAAGTGTACTTGTATTTCAAAACAAGTAGGACATGTTTTAAAAAAAGTGCAAAAAGTGCAGTTGCATCTTGTATGGAATCTAACACCAAAAAAAGTGTCAGGGTCAGAAGAGGTAGAAAACACTGGTGTTAATTTAACACCTGTGGTATCAAATTTAACACCAGCAAAGAGTCTATATGCATCCACACTACCTGGTGTAAAAGTAACATTTCGGAGAGTGTTAAATGTTTAACACTCAATTTTAGTTAACTTAACACTATTTATTGTTAGAATTTAACACGGCACAACACTTTCAAGTGTTGTATTAACATTACACTGGTGTTAGTGTTAACATATAATGTTAAATTATAGGTGTTGGTGTTTTCCAACACCAAACCAAGTTTAGTCAATATTTCAGCATTTCATCACACAGCTCATTTCAGCATTTCATCACACAGATCAAATATAACAGCAGTAGGGCACAATATATGTTTGGTCATCATTTTCAGTTGAAAACTGCCAATCATGGGGTTTATAATAAATTAGATCGGACACGCATATGATCGTTAACACTTTCTCCCCTTCCCCAATTATGTATGCATTCAGGTGATCCTGAAAACACAAAGTGATAACCTTAGAGGTCAAAAAAAGTGCTTCGTCATCCTTGATAAAGATGTTGACAATTTTCCTGAAATCAGGCATTTCATTTTCAGTACCCACAGACAAACATTCCAATATGGTATGGCAATATTCAGTTCCATAGTTTTTCACCCAGGAAGAAGTGGCGACACTAGACCCATTACATTTTTCACAAGACCTCAAGACCTCACTGTATTCTAGATTACTAATTAAGACCTCCTTAACAGGACCAAACTGTAATCTTTGGAAATAAAAATTCCAATGAAAAGCTAATTGTTGTTGATGTTTTTTTACTAATGTTTTGGTGATGTTCTTAAAATTCTTCACAGACTTCTTAAAAAAGTTGTGCTTTCCTTCGAAACGCATACACCACATATGTAGGAGAGGCCCTATTTTCCTAATACATCTGGGGTAATGGATCATCAGATGATGCTTTGGAATCAGTCTCTTATCTGTAAACACAGACTTAAAAAGTTTGTGATGGTCAGAAATGAAATGCTTTAAGTAACGGGTCATACCATCTGTTATGATTGGGGAGAACACAATGTTGACAATTTGAATCAAAAGAAGAATTACACGCCAGTGACTATTGGCCGGATCAACTAGATCTCCAAAAATCAAAGGAGTGTTACGTAGGAGGCACCATGATTGAATAGCGTTGAGGCCAAGGTCATTGCTACCCTCATCAACTTTGAGGGCACTAGGTCTGTTCTTTCTCTCACTATATCCATAGTTAAAGCTCTGGATCCTTTCCCAAATGGTGTTTAAACTAATTGAATCCCTAACCAAGAACTGGAAAAGGAGCTTAAGCTCATACTGTACAACACCTTCAAGTAGGTCATGCACAACTGAATAATTGTCTGAGGAATGAAAAAACTGAAGTGCATTTAAAGATCAGCCCCTTTTAACGCCAAATGAGTGAATTAGTGTGGGATTTTGTGCCACTGTGTCGCAATGTTCTGCATAGAGCTCTTTTGTGCGAAGGATTAGGTCTGGGTCATCCTCACTGAATATAGACTGTAAACTTGTTTTGTCAGTTAAACAGAATCTGCAACAATAAGTTGCACTGAACGATTCAACCATACCAAAAAGGCCATGTACCGCCAAATGATCACCAGTGACCTGAATAACAGACCCCATCAAAGGTGTATCTGAAAAGGGCACCTGAATGCCCTGCGTCTCCAGAATTTTTAAATCATTAATAAGAGGCTGTAGGATTGGACCAAAACCATACTTCAAGTCCTCTGAATGAAAAAGTGCAACTAGATGAATGTTCATCCAAACAGAATTGAGCTTGGGTGGCAAATTTCTTAAAATAAAATAAACACAGCCAAGTTTATGTATTCCTTTTTTGGATCCAAGCGGATTGGCAGTTTCAAAATCATCATAATAAAGTTGGATCTGGAGCGCATATCTTTGCTGTGAAAACAAAGTATGATTTCTAAAGTATGAACCATCACTAATGTCTTTGAAAATGCCATCTTCATGAGGCTTTACTTGCTGAAAGCAGGAACTAAGTTCCTTATTAGTAAACATGGACTCAAGAGTTCCTAAAATTGGCACATACATGAACTTGTCATTGACTGGAACTTGACAATATACGCCTGTAGTTTTATCTCTGCGAGCATCATAACGCACACCAAGAACATTCTCAATTTGTTCAACAATTTTGCATTTTATTTTAAAATGTCTTTGCCTCTTTGTTTCTGTATTGAGGGGTGAAAATGGATTTTCAAGGTTCTTAAAACACTCTTTGGCTTTATCTAAGGCTTGTTCCGTCACCTCGGTTGAAAGACATTTAAGAACACTGTCCTGTGCTTGAATATGAACATCATTCAGAAGTTCCCCCATTGAACAAACCAAAGACTGAACAGTACTTTCAGCAACTCCAGATGCTTGCACTTGATTGATAATTGAGCTACACATATCCACCAACTGATTAACACAAACATTGTCCACCATGTCATCATTATTTGGACAATCGACAGGATCTGAAGTTAAACAGTGGCCATGAATTTTCTTTAAATGTTTCTTGAACCCACAATATGTGTAAAAAACAGATGAACACCCATGTTCCCCACATTTCAAACGTAATGACCTCCCTGGGTACAAAGCATGGCTGAATTTTAAATGCTGAAAAAGAACAGAACAATTTCTGTGGCCAACCTTGCAAATGTAACAATTGAACATGTTTACACGTTATTGATTCTCACTCTGATTTCCTTGACCCTTGGACTCTCCTTTGCAGTGGCCACATTGATGCCGTATATGGTTGTTTGGATGAAAGTGTAGAAGTTGAATAAGGCCTCATCATAGGACAGAGAAAACACAAAGTGCACCTTAATCAGTTCGTCAAAGGCCCCTACCGCAGTCGGCGACATGCAGGGAATGGGCTTGTGGTCCAGGATGATGTAAAATTTCTTCTTTTCTTCTTTTCTCCAACGCAGAGGAGGAAGGGTTGTGAGGATTCAACACCATGAAGGAAGGTTGCCATGCTTGTCCCAACCTAAGATTGAAGGATGAGATATTAGGAACAGTGATTTGAGTTTGCTCTCACACAAGTGATGAATGATGTATGCAATCAAAATGACTTTATTTTTACAATGTCTTGAGTGTTCCTTTTATTAGCTCTATGAGGGAGATCACACAGCTAGCAAACAGTGAGAATCAATGTAATGTTACGAGAAGTAAAACATCTGTCAACAACATACCTTCATGAATTTGAGCACATGGTCAGCAGCTTCAGAAGTACTGATGTCTTTTTCCTTTTGCGGTTGAAGGCAAGAGATGAACGAGTAGGAGGATAGCAGCCAAGTCACTGTCCCATCCTAGTGGACACACACACACACACACACACACACACACACACACACACACACACACACACACACACACACACACACACACACACACTACTCTTCAAAGCAAACATCCATAAACACTTACCACATTCACTTGCTTCTTCCTGCGCAAACAGAAGGTCATCCAGATGAGTGCCAGGGCGAAGGCTTTTGCAGACAGTGATGACCCTAGCCTTGTAGAAAGTTGGCCATTTTGCAATGAACTTGCCAGAGACATCCTCTCCAAAGAGCTTGGAGAAGTCTTGGTCAATCTAAGACAAAGAAAAGCATATTAAAAACACAACACTATATGTCTACACTATATATCTATCAATTGTTGTCAAGTTCATCTACTTCTTCTTCTGGTGTATCCAAGAATCATGGGAAGTGATCTAGGACAAGGACGAGGACTGGTCAGGATTGTGTAGCATCTTCTGTCTATGCTTGAATGTTGCCTTCATTTTCTCTTTGACAACTGGCTGGTCCACCGAATGTTTCATGATGGACATTGCCTCCATGCATTCATCACCCGATAGCTGTTCAGATGCTGAGGTCTCTCGCAGAACCTTCGGGCCACCTTCATAAGCAGGCCTGGCATTCGTGTCGGATTTGCTTGTACTGTTGCGCTGAACGGTTTTCAATCTATAGGCCAGGTAACCTTGACCACTGCGAGGATCATAGTAATACTCCTGTCATATAAGAAAACACATTGTAAGAAGACACATCATATACAAGACAAATTCTTGAGAAAAAAACAATTAACATTTCATAATTAAGTCTGTTCCCTATACATGTGCAAACAAACCAACTTCAGGGGTTTCTGCAACTTAATACTCACATAACCAGTTGGTGAGTCCTTATCTTTCAGATTGGGGAAGAAAGTGACAAATACGAGAGCATAGGTAATGCAGACATTAACTGGAGGGATCCTCCTACACCACAGCAGATAGAAATAACATTCAATTGTACATTTAGTTTAGAGAAACATGAACATGTGTAAAAGGTTGAGAACATGACAAATACTAACCCATGTCTCTCAATCATATCTGACACCAAGATGTTGACAAGTTTCTTTCTTGTAGAATTAGACAGGCCCTTAGTTTGGTTATACTCTTTGCATACATCTTGACCCCCTGGTTTCTGACTCAGAGCATTAGAAACAATCTGCAACAGAGATCCCATGTCAGCCCGCTACTAATTATGAAAATAGATCCAACATTCTACCAGTAACCTAAAATCAACTCACATCTATTGCCATGTTACGGTCAGGTGGTCCCTCAGTCGTTTGTCGCTTTTTCCATGCTTTTGGGCTCACCGTTGAAGCTGTACTCACTGTGGAGTTCACAGACTCGACTGATGAAGATGACCTCACAGGCTGGAATGGTGAGGATGACCCCTCTTCTGAGCAGAATTAGGCATCTGACACCTCGCTCTCAGCTAAGGGGACAGGGGCAGAAGTTCAGTGCAATACATTTTCACTTCAATAATAATACATTTCTCAAGACAAGGCATTCTTTGTGGTGATACAAGTCCATAGATTTATGCTCCAGCACATCCACCACTATACTAAATGAATAGTGGTACATTGCTGTTAGTTACTTCTTACTGACAAATGCACTTGATAAAAACATCTGCTAAATGCTTAAAATAAGACAATGAAAATGCAATAAATTGAATAGATGCAATGCATTCATGTACACAACACAATTTCTTACAAGAGAGCTCAGTGGACACCTTGAAAGATACTGTAGCAGATGTCAGTAGTTCGTTGAATATATCAGAATCCACATTGACCCCAGAGGAATCCTTCAGGTCCACATCAGCTCCATTCAGCAAATTAAATTTAGCTGAAACTGAAATTTTTTTATGGCTTAATCAAATCCTTTAATGTGAACACAGAACAAAGATATCTAATAAAATATTCAAGATGAAGCACTAATGCACAGCCAAACGCACAAGACATGTGTTTTCACAAACACATGCGTTTTCACAAACACATGCGTTTTCACAAAAAAATCGGGACCGTGTGGACGAGGCCGAAGTCATCCCCCAGAATATCTATATTTCCACCAGCCAAGAATGAATGTAATTGCTGTAATACACAGAAATGTTTTTAGTTCCAGTCTTGCTTGGCTGTTTCTCCAACTTTGAGTGTCTTGGTCTTATTTTAAATGGTCCTCATTTATACAGCGCTTTTATCCAAAGTGCTTTACACTGTTGACTGACATTCACCCATTCACACACCGACGGCGGAGTCAACCACGCAGGGCGACAGCCAACACATCAGGAGCAATTAGGGTGAGGCGTCTTGCTCAGGGACACCACGACACTCTAGGAGGAGCCGGGGATCGAAACAGCAACTTTCCCGTTACCAGCCAACCCGCTCTTCCTCCTGAGCTAATGCCGCCCCCCCCATTTTAAACAATATGTTGCCCACTCTGTGTTTTAATATACGGACCCCCTTAACTTAATTCTGGTTTTATTCAAGAATTGTCTGACCTTTTCTAAGTCATTGTTAGAATATGACAGAGTCCTTATTCTTCGTGATTTTAATATCCATGTGTCCATCCATTTGTAGGGACGTTGATTCCACCTTGTTCCGCTCAGCTGACCGCAACCGGTGCATCGCTGACCGCCACCGGTCCCAGCCCTCCAACTACCTCCCGGTGCAGAGGGTTTGGCTTTCCTCAAGTGAACTACCCATGAAGACATTTTCCAAGGAACTCACCCCCCATTATGTGGGCCCTATTTGATTGACTAACATAAACCCCACAGTGGTCAGACTCAAGTTGCCTTCCAATATGAAGGTTCATCCCACCTTCCATGTTTCTCAGTTAATGCCTGTTTCCACCAGCCCTCTGTCCCCCCCAGCTCCTCCACCCCCGTATCATCTTACCAATACTTTTGGGAGGGTTAATGCTCTGAGGAGTGTAGCTGGGTGCCCCGCAGCAACATCTTGGATGCGTCCTTGGTCCGGGATTTCCATGAGGCGCACCCAGATAGACCTGTTGGGTGGCGCCCATTGAGGGAGGATAATGTTATGGCCGTGTCCGTACCCAGCAGATGCTTTGCTCTGTCTCCCCCTCTTGGTGCCTTATGGGCACCAAGAGGCTCTACACCTGTTGGACATGCACACCAGCCATCCATCATCCTCATCATCCTGCACTACTTCAACCCCGGTTCTTCACCCACTCAGATCGTTGTTTCAACCACAGTGGTAGATAACCAGTGTTGGGGTAGTTACTCCAAAAAAGTAATTAGCTACTTATTACAAGTTAATTTTGTAAATTGTAATGAGATTACTTTACTCGTTACTTGAAAAAAAAAAAAAAAAAAAAAAAACTTTACTCGTTACTTTGAAAAGTAACTTCACTACTTATTACATTCAATAAAAAATATAAAAATAAAGGTCACTTTATCCCCTACAATTAAAACAGAAATGCAAAAATGAAAAAATATAAAGAGGGCATTTTGGGGGGGCCTTCTATGGGGCCTGGGGCTTGCCTGGGGCTTGCCTGGGGCTCCAGGCAAGTGCCTGGTTTGCCTAATAGCAGCTTACGGCCCGCCCCTGCTGTTAACTTCATGCAATGGTTCAAAGGCTGAATGAACCTGATCTATTTCGCAAGCTATGACATTGTGTCTTCCTCTCACCCTCTTGCAGGCAAGAGCAGCCTTCTCTCGTTTAAAACTATGCTGTCTATCCAGTGCACCGTCATTCCTAAATAACTTTTGTTGTTGGCGGACCAAATGTCCGTATTTTTCTAAATCAGGGTTGCGACAGTTGATAGACGACTGTCGCCTGGGCATAGAGTGCATTTGACTCGAATATTTTTGTCCTTTCAAGTTATAAACTGAAAGTAATCACCACTGGCCGAAACCCCCTGTCTCCGTCTCAGTCTCTATCTCCATTTCCCTCTCTCCTTTGCACCAGCAGCTACGTCACTCAAATAGATTGCTATGGCAACGTGCCGAGGCAAGCAGCACACACACAGGCAGCACATACACAGGCAGCACGCATGCATGCACCACTTAAACAGATCAGAACTTTACACACAGGCAAACACTGCTTGGGTAACGCAGGAACGCGTGTTCCTATAGTCTAGTAAAGTAGTGTAGTTACCGATATTTTTAGTGTAATGCGTTACTTTACTTCATTACCCCCAACACTGTAGATAACCAGTCTCGGCATTAGTGAATTTTTTATTTCTAAATTAATTTTGTGTTCCATGTTTCCTCCTGTTCATAATCTGTTGCCTCAATTCCTTGCCTCAGGATCACCAGCCCCGTACCTGCCTGCCATCCATCCTGTGTGCTCATCTACCTGCCTACCTGCCAGTAGCGTTGCCTGCCTGTCATCCATCCGTGCCTGTCTACCTCCTGTTTATTCTCTACTGCTCACATCATCTACAATAAATCTCTGGTTTAATTCAACCTCCATTGTCTGCGTCTGCACTTGGGTTCCCCCCGTTCGGTCATAACATGGTGCCGGCAAAGTTTGTTTCAAAAGTTTTGTTTTTTGTTTATGCTAAAATAATTCTACACATTTTGAACTTCAAGATCTTATTACAGTTTTAACAAGAGCTGTGTTTTTATTTGTTTTGATTCATTCCTTCTCTATCTCAAAATAACAGAATTTTGCTTGGACATATAAAACACATTTTTAGTTTGCTGAATTAGATATACAGATTAAAACTGATCATTTTATCAACAAAAGCTTAGTGTTAGAGCAACAGAATAGTTAAGAAAATATATAGAACTTGGGTTTGTTGTTTTTGTTTAGGATTTTTTTTACATTTGCATGTATTTAATAAATAAAATTGTTTTCAAAAATACAATCTATAATGGATCTCCACTTCCATTCTACATTTTTCAGCAAACCAAGGCACTTGACAAGTAGACGCAATACATATAGTGATGGGTTTTAAATCTCAAAAATCCTATTTACATGCTGTACTGCAACACTACACCCATAGAAAGAGATCAGGTTTCCCCATTGAAGCACAAAGTCGTGTGCTTTGTAAGCAGTAAACATCCTGTTAAGGTCTTAATAGTGGAAACCTGTTACCACCTCATATTTATAGATTTAGACTTCTAGATGTGACATTCTTGATGTTAAAGTATCTTTATGAAAGGTGAAATATATAAAAAGGCAACTTCAAAGAGTGATGGGAAGAAATAAAAAAAACTATACAAATGAAAGAAGGAAAGTCACAAAGTCACAAGTTATTGGAGACTATTGTATCTTGTGTAATAAACTGAATCCATCAGCTCTTTAAACTAACTGTTTAAGCTTATATTGTATAAAGATTACAATGATCATACATCACACTATCACTTTAATTGTATTAATTGTTCTTCATTGCATGCGTTAATTTTCAATTTGCAAATCAGCCCAATAATTTGTAAAGAACATATCAAATGTATACCAAATCTATATGAGGGTTTGCGCCTCATGCCCATTTTGAGTGTGGGCTTACCCAGTGGTCTGCTATATAAGAGGACCCTGAGAGGGATGAACAGCTTGCAGGGCAGTTGAGGAAGAAACAACTGGTGGTAAGTCAGAGTGACGGTAAAGCTCTCCTTCATTCAAAACTTTGATAAATAGTTAGGATTTTCAATTGAAACATTAGTGTGGTTGCAAAGCAAGCCACACTATTGTTATCATGTTTATGTGTTCTTTCTTTGTTATTAATCATGAAGGTTGTATTCTGACATATTCCAGCAAAGGAATTGTGTATTGTGTAATGTTAGTATTTTTAGGACTATGAATGTGCAATTACAATGACAGACGAATATACGAAAGTTGTAAAACTTTCAGGTGTCATGTTAATTTGTATTGTAAGTGCTGAAATAGCATCAGTTAAATCCGTTTAAAAATATTATGTCTTTGAATTTCAGGGCTGAAACTTGAAGATTCTCATTAGAAAAAGATCAAGGTAAGAGTTATTTTATGTCGGCCATACCGATCTCTATGAGAACAATTTGAGGACAATAGCATATGAGATACATCAAAACATTTTCTGTCTTTGTCTGACAGGAAGCTGCCACCATGAGTACGGACGCAGAGATGGCCTATTATGGCAAGGCTGCGATTTACCTCCGTAAGCCAGAGAAGGAGAGGATTGAGGCCCAGAACGCGCCCTTTGATGCCAAGAGTGCTGCATATGTGGCTGATGCTAAGGAGCTGTACGTCAAGTGTACCATCATTAAGAAGGAGGGTGGCAAAACCACCGTTAAAGTGTTGGCTACAGAAGAGGTAGGCTGCTTTTAATTTATTGCCATGCAGAAAATAGTTGAAACGAAAAAAAAAAAATGAAACGAAACAAATCCAAAAATGGTGTGCTTTTTTAGGAGAGAACAGTCAAGGAGGAAGATGTCACACCCATGAATCCTCCCAAGTATGACAAAATTGAGGACATGGCCATGATGACCCATCTCAATGAAGCCTCTGTGTTGTATAACCTCAAAGAGCGTTATGCAGCATGGATGATCTACGTAAGATATTTCACCTACTAAATGAAGATAAATATTACTAAACAATATCACAGATCATATTAATGATCATCTCTGAATGATTTCCTTCAGACCTACTCCGGGCTGTTCTGTGCCACTGTAAACCCCTACAAGTGGCTCCCAGTGTACGATCAGGAGGTTGTCAATGCATATAGAGGCAAGAAGCGTATGGAGGCACCACCCCACATCTTCTCCGTCTCTGACAATGCAATCCAGAACATGCTTACTGGTATGTATAAGCAAATGGGGTATACATTAACAGAATTATTTTTGGTTTAAATGTTTGAATAAATGTAATACTTTCATTTATTTATTTTGCAGACAGACAGAATCAGTCTGTATTGATCACGTAAGTTTATACCTGTTGTTGTTAAGTTGGATGATTTAACATTACAAGTAAAAAATTACCTCACAAAAATCTCACAAAGAATCAGACAATGTAAAAAAAAATCCTAATTACCTTCTTTTCACACCCAGTGGAGAATCCGGTGCTGGAAAGACTGTGAACACCAAGCGTGTCATCCAGTACTTTGCTACCATCTCAGTGGCTACTGACAAGAAGAAGGAAAATGCTTCCAAGATTCAGGTATGCTTAAAAAAACATAAAATCAGTATTCTATATAAAAAATGTATCATCATAAATGACATGAAACACACCAGAGATGTAGCGATGCCCTGAGAACTGAGGATCAATACTGGAACTTTCATCATAGGGGTCACTGGAGGACCAGATTATTGCAGCCAATCCCCTGCTGGAGGCCTACGGTAATGCCAAGACTGTGAGAAATGACAACTCATCTCGTTTCGTAAGTACAAACTTAGTATGTCAAACAAATGAAATTACATACTTGATCTTTGACAAAAACTGAAATGAGGCTTTTCTACAGGGTAAATTCATCAGAATCCATTTCGGTGCAACTGGCAAACTGGCCAGTGCTGACATTGAGACATGTAAGTATCTTGTACCCAAATAACAATGAATTAACTCTCATTATGGGGGGAATAGTTTTTGATCTAGTAATGTGAATCAAAACTTTATACTATTATTTTATAACCGTGAAGATCTGCTGGAGAAGTCCCGAGTGACATTCCAGCTTCCAGATGAGAGAGGCTATCACATCTTCTACCAGATGATGACCAACCACAAACCTGAGATTATTGGTAAGATGGTTTAGTAGTGAGAAATAAATGTTGCAGTAAGATGTATTGTTGTTATATAGGGTTGCCTTTAACTTATCATTCAGGATTTTGAAGAAGAAAAATAACAATTTAAGGTTTCGATAGTCTCTAAAGTTTAAATTTGAATCATTAAAATGAATATATTATATTTTCTGCAGAAATGACCCTCATCACGACCAACCCCTACGACTTCCCCATGTGCAGTCAGGGTCAGATCACTGTGGCCAGCATTGATGACAAAGAGGAGCTGGATGCTACTGATGTGAGTCAATGTTTACAACTACCGTAGGTAGCAATTTTAACAGGCAGTGACTAACCGGGACCCAAAAATGTCTTTGAGCCGATCAGAAAACTAGGAGGGCTTTAACTCAGTGTTACAGCATGCCAAATCTACTGAATGGTTGCCGCTCAAGCTCAGTTCGCTCTGCTCTGTCTGCATACAGCAGATTCAAGAAAGCGCTGTATGTTTCTAACCAAGGTAGAGTTAATAGAGACTCTTCGAATATTCTTTGAATTAACTTTCATGTTATATACTTTGTTTTCCTACAGGATGCTATTGATGTTTTGGGTTTCAATAATGAGGAGAAGATGGCCATCTACAAGTTTACTGGTGCTGTGCTTCATCACGGTAACATGAAGTTCAAGCAGAAGCAGCGTGAGGAGCAGGCTGAGCCTGATGGCACAGAGGGTGAGTTTTTTTAATATATATTTTTTAAAACAACCACTGGACATTTCCAAAGTCCAGGTGTGCAGCAAAAAGTCGTATTCACAATGTGTAAATATGTGTAGCAATTATTCAATTTCTACTACACTGTCATACTTTTTTGTTGTATTTTAATTTTTTTCATATAAACAATTTAGAGGCTGACAAAGTTTCCTACCTACTTGGTCTCAACTCTGCTGACATGCTCAAGGGTTTGTGCTACCCCAGAGTGAAGGTCGGAAATGAGTTTGTCACTAAGGGGCAGACAGTACCTCAGGTATGTAAATATAATGGAATAATAAGTAATTGTAATAGTAGTAATTTGTATGTATATCTAATCTCCCACCCTGCTCTAGGTATATAACTCAGTGAGTGCCCTGGGCAAGTCCATCTATGAGAGGATGTTCTTGTGGATGGTCATCCGTATCAACCAGATGCTGGACACCAAGCAAGCAAGATCATCCTATATTGGTGTGCTGGATATTGCTGGTTTTGAGATCTTTGATGTAAGATTGCATTTCTTATTTAAAAAAAAATCCCTGGCTAAAATCAGTGTCTCAGTGGATGAACATTTGCTAAACTAATGTTCTCTTACAGTACAACAGTATGGAGCAGCTGTGCATCAACTTCACCAATGAGAAGCTGCAACAGTTCTTTAACCACCACATGTTCGTCCTGGAGCAAGAGGAGTACAAGAAGGAGGGTATTATCTGGGAGTTCATTGACTTCGGCATGGACTTGGCTGCCTGCATTGAGCTTATTGAGAAGGTAAACATGACTAACAAAATATGACTTTTTTCAGCGTGATTGAAAACTAGCTTATCATAATGTTTCCTAATATTTCTTTCTGAATAGCCAATGGGCATCTTCTCCATCCTTGAAGAGGAGTGCATGTTCCCCAAAGCCTCAGACACTTCCTTCAAGAACAAGCTGTATGAACAGCATCTTGGCAAAAACAAAGCATTTGAGAAGCCCAAGCCGGGAAAGGGCAAGGTTGAAGCTGACTTCGCCATGGTGCATTATGCTGGTACCGTGGCCTACAG
>NW_028177127.1:0-6328 GCF_964030765.1 Micromesistius poutassou
ATTATTCATGTCTGGCAGGCTGTGGAAAAGACTGAGGAAGGAAATCCAGGGCAGAGCGAGAGTCAATTTGAAACGGGGTGGGGGGGGAAAAAGGCACCAGAGATAAACAGACAAAACCGACCGTTGGATGAGGGAGGAGAGGCCGACAAAGAGACAGACCTCGAGGGAGACTGCGACTGGGAGAGCGAGCGAATAAAGATCAAAGAACCGTGCTGAAACTCCGCAGCCATTTTCACACGCGCTCCGCGAAGGAGGACGCAGGGAAGAGCGACAGAACGGAAGGAAGCGACGGCAGTACTTAAGCCAGCGCTGTCATTAAATTACCCTCCTTCTCGTGTGTGTGTGTGTGTGTGTGTGTGTGTGTGTGTGTGTGTCTGTCTGTCCACCTGGCTGTCATGATATTCATTCCAAGCTCCACAGGGGGTTAGCGGCTGTGGGGGGGGGGTGGGACGGACGACAGGTGGCAGGCATGGATGTGGAAGAGCCACTGATCAATCCACCAGGCCTGCATGTAATGGATTTCTTCTTTATTTGTACTTGGTTCTACTGGCTGACACAGGCTTTAACGGCTCGCCGGGCCAAGTTAAGTGCTCATGCTGGGGCAGCGGGCGGTGATGAGGTGACACGATAAAACCGGATGGATTACGGGCGGCAGGTAGAGCTGACCTCTCGCTCCACCTAGTGGCCAGCCAATTAAAAAATTACGTGGCGTGGTGTTGGGGGGGGGGGGGGGATAGGTGTCGTCAGGGCCCCGGGTTGGAGAGAGGGGGGCACGATGAGATGATGCACGATGAAGCCTAATCCGCTGTCGCAGAATGTTTGAATGCTTGTCATTCCTTGGATGAGAAACAGTGGCTCCACACGCGGCTGCTTATTACACAGCCTCGTCGATATGGTCCGTTGCGGACTAGACAACGTTGTTTGATTCATCATGCATGTACTCGGAGCGCGCTCAAGTAAATGAACTGAGAATGCGAAGTGACTGCTACGTGTATTAGCTACACGGATGACCGCTCAGGGACTTATTAATATCCCGCGACTGCCGTATATTCAGCTGTCGGGGTCGTATCACGCCGGTACGCTAATAGCTTCAGTGTGATCTCATGTGCTAGACGAGTCAGGATTCGCCGAGTGAGGTTTCCCCTCTATGCACCTTTTTTTTTGTCCTTCATTCGTTCATGTGGGAGATGCACTCCACCGCAGGCCTGCTGCCTACGGTGTCCTTAAAAGCGTTGATGACGGCGTTCTAAATCTACAGGGAGGGGACAGTGTGACAGTGTGGTGTCTGCCACTGTCTGCTGGGGTGTTTGTCTCCCAGCCAACAGGTTCTCCGTGGTGCTCCCCCAATGCCTGCGGCCTACCTGTAGGGCTCCTAGAGCTGCTCAACCCCTCCTACTTGATTCTTAATATCCTGTATTCGATATTCTTCGCACTAGATAAAAGTCCAATCTGCGGAGTGACTGAATGCTCGTTAAAATGAGCATCGCTGAACGTTGGTGAAAGATGAAGTGGGTGCAGGTGCCCAAAATAATTTAGTTCAAGTAGAACTGGACCCTTCTCATTTCTCTGACTCCCTTAAAATAATTGACAGTAGCTTTCCAACCTTAATATTAAGGCTATATATTCGCTACATTTGTAGCTAAATAATGACTGTGTGTCACTCAGCCTTGATTGCCTTAATTAACTGCAGAGAGTATTAGACTAGAATAAAAAGCATAAACACACAGTGGTATAGTCAAGACTGTGAAGTACTAATATAATGTTGTTGATTATGACTTTTATTTTATTTATCTGAGCAAAAACCTAGAAGAAAGAAGTTATTGGATAGAAATGTGCGTCGGAGAACAAGCCACTTGTGTTTAACACTCTTCTTATCTCTCTCTCTCTTGCAGAATTCCAGAAATTTCCAGGACTTTGACTGCCAGGTATGTGATACTATGCGGTTTTTAGCCAATGCTACCGGAATGCTTGTGACTGGACAAAGGAGTGTGTGGTGGGGGGGGGGGGGGTGAGCATTGTGGAGAGACGTCCATTGGCTCCATCCCCTCTCCAATTTTTAGTCCAGATAGTAGTCATCTGCCTCAAATCAAACTGTTGTTCATCGTGTGTGTGTGTGTGTGTGTGTGTGTGTGTGTGTGTGTGTGTGTGTGTGTGTGTGTGTGTGTGTGTGTGTGTGTGTGTGTGTGTGTGTGTGTGTGTGTGTGTGTGTGTGTGTGATAAACGGTTGCCTGTTGTCTCGTGAATAGGCCACATAAATAAGTGCGTGTCTGTTGTAAAAACGGTGTTCAGGGTCACAGAATGTGCTTCCGACAGACGTTCCCCCCATCTGATTTGTATCGTGCGGCTGTTCATTTGTAACAAGGTCACCAAGAGATTCCCTGAGTCTCATTCGTGCTGTCTCTGGCTCTGCACACACACACACACACACACATACACATACACATACACACATACACACACACACACACAGTGAGAAAGAGGCATTCCCTGTCAGGCGCGCCGGCGGCCATCAACAGGGCAGTTTTACAAACCCGGCATACGACGTCTATTGCAATCATCAGAAAAGATCAGATGAACCAGGCCGCATTAATAGATGTTCAGGTTTGCGTGTGATCACGTTGTCAGTCTTATAGACCCCATCCGTTCCGGACGCTGCAGTCCGTTGTTGTAGCCGTCCTGTGACCTCCACCCAGGCACCGTGACTAAACTGATTAATATACGGCTAGTGGAGGTTATATCTTCTTGATCAAAGGTTAAATTCATGATCAGATGAGATATTAACACATTCAATGAATGTTGTGAGCAATGTATTTTGTCATGTCACGTCTTTGTAAGATACGTATGTCTCACAGCCAGCCTCGTTCTCAGATTCTCCAGTAAAAAAGTACATTTAACAGCAAGGCACAACAAAGCCTAAACGTTGCCACAATACCTCGCGTTGCCAGCCAAAATGGACGCCTGCCGACTGCTCTGATTCCCAGAAAGGGTACTACAGAAGTGTGTGTGTGTGTGTGGCTGTGGCTTCTTGCCTATTGATCGGGGAAATCCAATCACTCGTTGAGTCTCAACGTCGGTCTCCAGGCGCGGTCGTGTCTCGGAAGAACACCCTGAATACAAGAAACCAGGTGTGATGATGAAGTCACAGGAACATATTGATTGAGAAGCTAGTATATGTGGACTGTGGCTGTCCCACTATGGTTTTTAACTCTTGGACTCCAATACAGATTGGTCAGGCAACGATCTGTTTTAATTTTTCTTCGCATGCGTCCATTTCACCAGTGTTGCGTCATTGCTGGCTATAGTGAATCTGTCGGCGGCTGTATTTGTTCCTGCCTGAAAGACGGTGGGCGGATGGGGGGGTGTTATCTCAGGTCACGGAGGAGATGATGATTTGAGGAGAGCTATATGGGACCGTCACGGCTCAACCGCTGTGTAATACATCACACAGTGTGTGTGCATGACGCCACCATCTCCCACCCACTTAGCTACGGTGTGGAGATACCACGGCAGACATTGATGTGGTGGTGTCACACTCTGCTCTGCTCCCCCTGCTGGTTCCCCTGCTGCCTAGATCCTGCTCTAGATCTCACGCTACGATTCAGGACGACATAGCCCTACTGCCGGCCTGCTAAAACCCCACCCCAAAGCCGTGGGGGGGGGTTTGGCCCCTCATGGGGATGTCCATGTCTGTACTCTGGTTTTGGCCGGGCGGATCACTGACACTTTTTTTTTTGTTGCCAAGAGCGAGAAGGTGAGGATGTTACCGCATTGCAAAGGAAACCCTTCATTTTTCTATAATACGCAAGCTTTTCTGGCACCCCTTGGCTGCCGCATTCACGGCCAGGCATGCGCCACAGAATGGTTAAGCCCCCCCCCCACACCCCACCCACCCCCCACCCCCTTACACCACCACCAGCCCATGCTTTCTGCAGTCGTGGCAACTCCAGGCACCCCACCATAGCTAAATATAGCTCATGCAGGTACGGCAGGAGGAGACGGGGAGCATGCTCAGTGGAGAGGGGGCTGCTGGGACTCACGCTCTCTGCCATGTGCCTGTGTCTGCGCGCTCTCCACTCTCCTCCTTTTTTTGCTCTGAGCCAACAGAGCCAGCAGAGCTGTGCACTGACTACATCATTACAATATCATCCATATTATGGAGATGGGGGGGGGGACCAGACGTTATCTCATTATCTCCGTCTCTCCGTCACACATTTAATGGCGCCCCCTTTCCTGGTGGTTTTAAAGAGCTGTTGCATTGAAGTCATCATATCCGTATCATAAAAGGTTCCTTTATCCAATTTTCAATAAATGTACTGTAAGGTTTTTTGCACGCAGTCAAGCACTTGCCCTGAATACTGAGAGCCGTGACTCTGATGCTGTTACTGAACATGGAAACGCCGTACATGTATGGGGGAGGACGTTAAGGGATTCATACAAAACACGGCATAGACACTTGGCTTGGTCTCCAGGCTCCTCTGAGGTTCAATCAGTGTGTTCAATGAGGGATAGAATGTAGTTGCACACTAGCTGTTACTGTACAATACTAACACATTACACGATGCTACATTAATCTGTTGTAGTGTGTCATGTTGGTATTTGCTGCGCCATCGCTGCGTGTCCAGTGAGACTTCCAGATCCAGCACGAGTACTGCTGCTGCTGCTTGCAGGTGAAGCCGTCTCTTCACTGCTACTTCACTTCCCTTCTAGTACAACAGCCCCCCCTACTGGCCAGCTGTGGGCGGTGCAGGCTGGCTGTGGCTTCCAGAACCTTTTTAAAAATGTAGAAAAGGTGCTGCTGGTGGAGGGTATTTGAATAGCTATGGCTAACTCCAATGGGGCCGTCTGCATGGATTTGACTTGACTTTTTTTTAAATATAAATAAAAAATTATATTTATCAAACCACTTTAGATTACACCTAGAAAATGTCGACACAAGAAAATGTTTAAATTATATTTGATTTATGTTTCTCATTGGGATTCCAGCTGTTATGTGGATCAATGTTTCCATATAGAGTCCCAGAAGACTAAAGTGTCAAGCTGAGGGACGACTGGCACATAGTCTCTTATTATGTCCTAGCTTATGTCCTTGCTCCGATCAACCGTCTATTCATCGAAAACATTAGCATTTAGTCAAATAGCAAGACACCATTGAGGACAATCGATGCATACAATCAATGTCAGGGCGAACTATATACAACGTGATCAGAGTGCTGAGGAATGAGACACAGTGGTGCATCGCAACCACGTAAAATAACAGGCAAATGTTCCAAATGAAACGTGCTATAATAGCAGAAAGAGGTACACAGCGGAGGAGATGTTGGAAGAGACCGTGTGTAGATTAGTAACTTGATCCACCCGAGAGTTGCCAAACATGACGTAGCGGTACGTCGCATGTGCAGCAGGCGGCTCAAGGCGGCAGTCCAGACCGAATGAAACCATTGTCAGTAATGGCAGTTTACCTTCCAATCTTATATTCTTTAGTGGTATATTTAAAAAAATATATAAAATGGGCATGAATTGTGAAAACCATAAAGATATTGACCGACCGGTACTTGACCTTGTTCCCCAAGGGCGAACAAGTGGGACACAAATGGCTGTCTGCGGAAAAAAAACAAAAAAAAACAACGAACTCCTCCTTGAATGTGCACTGCTGCCGGGTGGCCAGGAGAGGGCGCCGCAGACCTGTGTTTAGGGGGCCAGTGAGTTCTGCAGCTCCTTTGTGTGGCTGAAGAGGGCTGGGCCTTCTGCAGTGTTTTTGCTGTCACACTCTTCACATCGTCCTAATGCCCTTAGTGCAGAACTCAAGGTTTTAAAACGCACAAATAAATACTGTTAATAGTAGAAAATAAGTAATTGTGTGTGTACATCACATAAATGCATGTGTCAGTCTGGATATAATATAATTTAGCCATAATGGGGGGTAATGGGATAAAAATAAAAAAATAAAAATAAATAAAATATAACTATTTGGGACAGAGTTGGATTCATGCGTCATGCGTCCGTATAATATTATTTTAATCTACAGATTAAACCTTAACAAGGCATCCACAGGGACCATTGATACTGAGTCTTGTAGCTGAGAACGTCTCCACCATTTTCGCCAATGCAGACTGAATGACTCACCTGATTGAAGACTGTCTGTCTGTGCGGAGTCAGGTGCAGTGTGTGTCACACGGGCTGCCTCACAGCGTCCATCTGCTGCCCAATGCAAAACTGGAACTTTAAATGGCTGGAAAACAAGAGGAGGAGGAGGAAATCATGTTCCATTAGAGGGGTGTGTGTGTGTGTGTGTGTGTGTGTGTGTGTGTGTGTGTGTGTGTGTGTGTGT